>NW_027101962.1:0-113259 GCF_035609145.1 Eleutherodactylus coqui | reverse complement strand
GTCCTGTACCTCGGCACCTGAGAGGTGTAGACCGTGTTTGAAAAAGCAATAAGCTTGCGCTCCCAGCCTAGAGCATGAATCATAGCACGATTCGCGTCTAACACAAACTCACTGTTTTCACCGTCCTGTAACTCGGCACCTGAGAGGTGTAGACCGTGTTTGAGAAAGCAATAAGCTTGCGCTCCCAGCCTAGAGCATGAATCAGAGCACGATTCGCGTCTAACACAAACTCACTGTTTTCACCGTCCTGTACCTCGGCACCTGAGAGGTGTAGACCGTGTTTGAAAAAGCATTACGCTTGCGCTCCCAGCCTAGAGCATCAATACCAGCACGATTCGCGTCTAACACAAACTCACTGTTTTCACCGTCCTGTACCTCGGCACCTGAGAGGTGTAGACCGTGTTTGAAAAAGCAAAAAGCTTGCGCTCCCAGCCTAGAGCATGAATCAGAGCACGATTCGCGTCTAACACAAACTCACTGTTTTCACCGTCCTGTAACTCGGCACCTGAGAGGAGTAGACCGTGTTTGAAGAAGCAATAAGCTTGCGCTCCCAGCCTAGAGCATGAATCATAGCACGATTCGCGTCTAACACAAACTCACTGTTTTCACCGTCCTGTAACTCGGCACCTGAGAGGTGTAGACCGTGTTTGAGAAAGCAATAAGCTTGCGCTCCCAGCCTAGAGCATGAATCAGAGTACGATTCGCGTCTAACACAAACTCACTGTTTTCACCGTCCTGTACCTCGGCACCTGAGAGGTGTAGACCGTGTTTGAAAAAGCGTTACGCTTGCGCTCCCAGCCTAGAGCATGAATCAGAGCACGATTCGCGTCTAACACAAACTCACTGTTTTCACCGTTCTGTAACTCGGCACCAGAGAGATGTAGACCGTGTTTGAAAAAGCAAAAAGCTTGCGCTCCCAGCCTACAGCATGAATCAGAGCACGATTCGCGTCTAACACAAACTCACTGTTTTCACCGTCCTGTAACTCGGCACCTGAGGAGTAGACCGTGTTTGAAGAAGCAATAAGCTTTAGCTCCCAGCCTAGAGCATGAATCAGAGCACGATTCGCGTCTAACACAAACTCACTGTTTTCACCGTCCTGTAACTCGGCACCTGAGAGGTGTAGACCGTGTTTGAAAAAGCAATAAGCTTGCGCTCCCAGCCTAGAGCATGAATCAGAGCACGATTCGCGTCTAACACAAACTCACTGTTTTCACCGTCCTGTACCTCGGCACCTGAGAGGTGTAGACCGTGTTTGAAAAAGCAATAAGCTTGCGCTCCCAGCCTAGAGCATGAATCAGAGCACGATTCGCGTCTAACACAAACTCACTGTTTTCACCGTCCTGTAACTCGGCACCTGAGAGGAGTAGACCGTGTTTGAAAAACCAATAAGCTTTAGCTCCCAGCCTAGAGCATGAATCAGAGCACGATTCGCGTCTAACACAAACTCACTGTTTTCACCGTCCTGTAACTCGGCACCTGAGAGATGTAGACCGTGTTTGAAAAAGCAATAAGCTTGCGCTCCCAGCCTAGAGCATGAATCAGAGCACGATTCGCGTCTAACACAAACTCACTGTTTTCACCGTCCTGTACCTCGGCACCTGAGAGGTGTAGACCGTGTTTGAAAAAGCATTACGCTTGCGCTCCCAGCCTAGAGCATGAATCAGAGAACGATTCGCGTCTAACACAAACTCACTGTTTTCACCGTTCTGTAACTCGGCACCAGAGAGATGTAGACCGTGTTTGAAAAAGCAAAAAGCTTGCGCTCCCAGCCTAGAGCATGAATCAGAGCACGATTCGCGTCTAACACAAACTCACTGTTTTCACCGTCCTGTAACTCGGCACCTGAGAGGAGTAGACCGTGTTTGAAGAAGCAATAAGCTTTAGCTCCCAGCCTAGAGCATGAATCAGAGCACGATTCGCGTCTAACACAAACTCACTGTTTTCACCGTCCTGCAACTCGGCACCTGAGAGGTGTAGACCGTGTTTGAAAAAGCATTACGCTTGCGCTCCCAGCCTAGAGCATGAATCAGAGCACGATTCGCGTCTAACACAAACTCACTGTTTTCACCGTCCTGTAACTCGGCACCTGAGAGGTGTAGACCGTGTTTGAAAAAGCAATAAGCTTGCGCTCCCAGCCTAGAGCATGAATCAGAGCACGATTCGCGTCTAACACAAACTCACTGTTTTCACCGTCCTGTACCTCGGCACCTGAGAGGTGTAGACCGTGTTTGAAAAAGCATTACGCTTGCGCTCCCAGCCTAGAGCATGAATCAGAGCACGATTCGCGTCTAACACAAACTCACTGTTTTCACCGTTCTGTAACTCGGCACCAGAGAGATGTAGACCGTGTTTGAAAAAGCAAAAAGCTTGCGCTCCCAGCCTAGAGCATGAATCAGAGCACGATTCGCGTCTAACACAAACTCACTGTTTTCACCGTCCTGTAACTCGGCACCTGAGAGGAGTAGACCGTGTTTGAAGAAGCAATAAGCTTTAGCTCCCAGCCTAGAGCATGAATCAGAGCACGATTCGCGTCTAACACAAACTCACTGTTTTCACCGTCCTGTAACTCGGCACCTGAGAGGTGTAGACCGTGTTTGAAAAAGCATTACGCTTGCGCTCCCAGCCTAGAGCATGAATCAGAGCACGATTCGCGTCTAACACAAACTCACTGTTTTCACCGTCCTGTAACTCGGCACCTGAGAGGTGTAGACCGTGTTTGAAAAAGCAATAAGCTTGCGCTCCCAGCCTAGAGCATGAATCAGAGCACGATTCGCGTCTAACACAAACTCACTGTTTTCACCGTCCTGTAACTCGGCACCTGAGAGATGTCGACCGTGTTTGAAAAAGCAATAAGCTTTAGCTCCCAGCCTAGAGCATGAATCATAGCACGATTCGCGTCTAACACAAACTCACTGTTTTCACCGTCCTGTAACTCGGCACCTGAAAGATGTAGACCGTGTTTGAAAAAGCAATAAGCTTGCGCTCCCAGCCTAGAGCATGAATCATAGCACGATTCGCGTCTAACACAAACTCACTGTATTCACCGTCCTGTAACTCGGCACCTGAGAGCTGTAGACCGTGTTTGAGAAAGCAGTAAGCTTGCGCTCCCAGCCTAGAGCATGAATCAGAGCACGATTCGCGTCTAACACAAACTCACTGTTTTCACCGTCCTGTACCTCGGCACCTGAGAGGTGTAGACCGTGTTTGAAAAAGCATTACGCTTGCGCTCCCAGCCTAGAGCATCAATACCAGCACGATTCGCGTCTAACACAAACTCACTGTTTTCACCGTCCTGTACCTCGGCACCTGAGAGGTGTAGACCGTGTTTGAAAAAGCAAAAAGCTTGCGCTCCCAGCCTAGAGCATGAATCAGAGCACGATTCGCGTCTAACACAAACTCACTGTTTTCACCGTCCTGTAACTCGGCACCTGAGAGATGTAGACCGTGTTTGAAAAAGCAATAAGCTTGCGCTCCCAGCCTAGAGCATGAATCAGAGCACGATTCGCGTCTAACACAAACTCACTGTTTTCACCGTCCTGTACCTCGGCACCTGAGAGGTGTAGACCGTGTTTGAAAAAGCATTACGCTTGCGCTCCCAGCCTAGAGCATGAATCAGAGCACGATTCGCGTCTAACACAAACTCACTGTTTTCACCGTTCTGTAACTCGGCACCAGAGAGATGTAGACCGTGTTTGAAAAAGCAAAAAGCTTGCGCTCCCAGCCTAGAGCATGAATCAGAGCACGATTCGCGTCTAACACAAACTCACTGTTTTCACCGTCCTGTAACTCGGCACCTGAGAGGAGTAGACCGTGTTTGAAGAAGCAATAAGCTTTAGCTCCCAGCCTAGAGCATGAATCAGAGCACGATTCGCGTCTAACACAAACTCACTGTTTTCACCGTCCTGTAACTCGGCACCTGAGAGGTGTAGACCGTGTTTGAAAAAGCATTACGCTTGCGCTCCCAGCCTAGAGCATGAATCAGAGAACGATTCGCGTCTAACACAAACTCACTGTTTTCACCGTCCTGTAACTCGGCACCTGAGAGGTGTAGACCGTGTTTGAAAAAGCAATAAGCTTGCGCTCCCAGCCTAGAGCATGAATCAGAGCACGATTCGCGTCTAACACAAACTCACTGTTTTCACCGTCCTGTACCTCGGCACCTGAGAGGTGTAGACCGTGTTTGAAAAAGCATTACGCTTGCGCTCCCAGCCTAGAGCATGAATCAGAGCACGATTCGCGTCTAACACAAACTCACTGTTTTCACCGTTCTGTAACTCGGCACCAGAGAGATGTAGACCGTGTTTGAAAAAGCAAAAAGCTTGCGCTCCCAGCCTAGAGCATGAATCAGAGCACGATTCGCGTCTAACACAAACTCACTGTTTTCACCGTCCTGTAACTCGGCACCTGAGAGGAGTAGACCGTGTTTGAAAAAGCAATAAGCTTTAGCTCCCAGCCTAGAGCATGAATCAGAGCACGATTCGCGTCTAACACAAACTCACTGTTTTCACCGTCCTGTAACTCGGCACCTGAGAGGTGTAGACCGTGTTTGAAAAAGCATTACGCTTGCGCTCCCAGCCTAGAGCATGAATCAGAGCACGATTCGCGTCTAACACAAACTCACTGTTTTCACCGTCCTGTAACTCGGCACCTGAGAGGTGTAGACCGTGTTTGAAAAAGCAATAAGCTTGCGCTCCCAGCCTAGAGCATGAATCAGAGCACGATTCGCGTCTAACACAAACTCACTGTTTTCACCGTCCTGTAACTCGGCACCTGAGAGGTGTAGACCGTGTTTGAAAAAGCAATAAGCTTTAGCTCCCAGCCTAGAGCATGAATCAGAGCACGATTCGCGTCTAACACAAACTCACTGTTTTCACCGTCCTGTAACTCGGCACCTGAGAGATGTAGACCGTGTTTGAAAAAGCAATAAGCTTGCGCTCCCAGCCTAGAGCATGAATCATAGCACGATTCGCGTCTAACACAAACTCACTGTTTTCACCGTCCTGTAACTCGGCACCTGAGAGGTGTAGACCGTGTTTGAAAAAGCAATAAGCTTGCGCTCCCAGCCTAGAGCATGAATCAGAGCACGATTCGCGTCTAACACAAACTCACTGTTTTCACCGTCCTGTAACTCGGCACCTGAGAGGAGTAGACCGTGTTTGAAGAAGCAATAAGCTTTAGCTCCCAGCCTAGAGCATGAATCAGAGCACGATTCGCGTCTAACACAAACTCACTGTTTCCACCGTCCTGTAACTCGGCACCTGAGAGGTGTAGACCGTGTTTGAAAAAGCAATAAGCTTGCGCTCCCAGCCTAGAGCATGAATCAGAGCACGATTCGCGTCTAACACAAACTCACTGTTTTCACCGTCCTGTACCTCGGCACCTGAGAGGTGTAGACCGTGTTTGAAAAAGCAATAAGCTTGCGCTCCCAGCCTAGAGCATGAATCATAGCACGATTCGCGTCTAACACAAACTCACTGTTTTCACCGTCCTGTAACTCGGCACCTGAGAGGTGTAGACCGTGTTTGAGAAAGCAATAAGCTTGCGCTCCCAGCCTAGAGCATGAATCAGAGCACGATTCGCGTCTAACACAAACTCACTGTTTTCACCGTCCTGTACCTCGGCACCTGAGAGGTGTAGACCGTGTTTGAAAAAGCATTACGCTTGCGCTCCCAGCCTAGAGCATCAATACCAGCACGATTCGCGTCTAACACAAACTCACTGTTTTCACCGTCCTGTACCTCGGCACCTGAGAGGTGTAGACCGTGTTTGAAAAAGCAAAAAGCTTGCGCTCCCAGCCTAGAGCATGAATCAGAGCACGATTCGCGTCTAACACAAACTCACTGTTTTCACCGTCCTGTAACTCGGCACCTGAGAGGAGTAGACCGTGTTTGAAGAAGCAATAAGCTTGCGCTCCCAGCCTAGAGCATGAATCATAGCACGATTCGCGTCTAACACAAACTCACTGTTTTCACCGTCCTGTAACTCGGCACCTGAGAGGTGTAGACCGTGTTTGAGAAAGCAATAAGCTTGCGCTCCCAGCCTAGAGCATGAATCAGAGTACGATTCGCGTCTAACACAAACTCACTGTTTTCACCGTCCTGTACCTCGGCACCTGAGAGGTGTAGACCGTGTTTGAAAAAGCGTTACGCTTGCGCTCCCAGCCTAGAGCATGAATCAGAGCACGATTCGCGTCTAACACAAACTCACTGTTTTCACCGTTCTGTAACTCGGCACCAGAGAGATGTAGACCGTGTTTGAAAAAGCAAAAAGCTTGCGCTCCCAGCCTACAGCATGAATCAGAGCACGATTCGCGTCTAACACAAACTCACTGTTTTCACCGTCCTGTAACTCGGCACCTGAGGAGTAGACCGTGTTTGAAGAAGCAATAAGCTTTAGCTCCCAGCCTAGAGCATGAATCAGAGCACGATTCGCGTCTAACACAAACTCACTGTTTTCACCGTCCTGTAACTCGGCACCTGAGAGGTGTAGACCGTGTTTGAAAAAGCAATAAGCTTGCGCTCCCAGCCTAGAGCATGAATCAGAGCACGATTCGCGTCTAACACAAACTCACTGTTTTCACCGTCCTGTACCTCGGCACCTGAGAGGTGTAGACCGTGTTTGAAAAAGCAATAAGCTTGCGCTCCCAGCCTAGAGCATGAATCAGAGCACGATTCGCGTCTAACACAAACTCACTGTTTTCACCGTCCTGTAACTCGGCACCTGAGAGGAGTAGACCGTGTTTGAAAAACCAATAAGCTTTAGCTCCCAGCCTAGAGCATGAATCAGAGCACGATTCGCGTCTAACACAAACTCACTGTTTTCACCGTCCTGTAACTCGGCACCTGAGAGGTGTAGACCGTGTTTGAAAAAGCAATAAGCTTTAGCTCCCAGCCTAGAGCATGAATCAGAGCACGATTCGCGTCTAACACAAACTCACTGTTTTCACCGTCCTGTAACTCGGCACCTGAGAGATGTAGACCGTGTTTGAAAAAGCAATAAGCTTGCGCTCCCAGCCTAGAGCATGAATCAGAGCACGATTCGCGTCTAACACAAACTCACCGTTTTCACCGTCCTGTACCTCGGCACCTGAGAGGTGTAGACCGTGTTTGAAAAAGCATTACGCTTGCGCTCCCAGCCTAGAGCATGAATCAGAGCACGATTCGCGTCTAACACAAACTCACTGTTTTCACCGTCCTGTAACTCGGCACCTGAGAGGAGTAGACCGTGTTTGAAGAAGCAATAAGCTTTAGCTCCCAGCCTAGAGCATGAATCAGAGCACGATTCGCGTCTAACACAAACTCACTGTTTTCACCGTCCTGTAACTCGGCACCTGAGAGGTGTAGACCGTGTTTGAAAAAGCAATAGGCTTGCGCTCCCAGCCTACAGCATGAATCAGAGCACGATTCGCGTCTAACACAAACTCACTGTTTTCACCGTCCTGTACCTCGGCACCTGAGAGGTGTAGACCGTGTTTGAAAAAGCAATAAGCTTGCGCTCCCAGCCTAGAGCATGAATCAGAGCACGATTCGCGTCTAACACAAACTCACTGTTTTCACCGTCCTGTAACTCGGCACCTGAGAGGAGTAGACCGTGTTTGAAAAACCAATAAGCTTTAGCTCCCAGCCTAGAGCATGAATCAGAGCACGATTCGCGTCTAACACAAACTCACTGTTTTCACCGTCCTGTAACTCGGCACCTGAGAGGTGTAGACCGTGTTTGAAAAAGCAATAAGCTTTAGGTCCCAGCCTAGAGCATGAATCAGAGCACGATTTGCGTCTAACACAAACTCACTGTTTTCACCGTCCTGTAACTCGGCACCTGAGAGGAGTAGACCGTGTTTGAAAACCAATAAGCTTTAGCTCCCAGCCTAGAGCATGAATCAGAGCACGATTCGCGTCTAACACAAACTCACTGTTTTCACCGTCCTGTAACTCGGCACCTGAGAGGTGTAGACCGTGTTTGAAAAAGCAATAAGCTTTAGCTCCCAGCCTAGAGCATGAATCAGAGCACGATTCGCGTCTAACACAAACTCACTGTTTTCACCGTCCTGTAACTCGGCACCTGAGAGATGTAGACCGTGTTTGAAAAAGCATTACGCTTGCGCTTCCAGCCTAGAGCATCAATACCAGCACGATTCGCGTCTAACACAAACTCACTGTTTTCACCGTCCTGTACCTCGGCACCTGAGAGGTGTAGACCGTGTTTGAAAAAGCAAAAAGCTTGCGCTCCCAGCCTAGAGCATGAATCAGAGCACGATTCGCGTCTAACACAAACTCACTGTTTTCACCGTCCTGTAACTCGGCACCTGAGAGATGTAGACCGTGTTTGAAAAAGCAATAAGCTTGCGCTCCCAGCCTAGAGCATGAATCAGAGCACGATTCGCGTCTAACACAAACTCACTGTTTTCACCGTCCTGTACCTCGGCACCTGAGAGGTGTAGACCGTGTTTGAAAAAGCATTACGCTTGCGCTCCCAGCCTAGAGCATGAATCAGAGAACGATTCGCGTCTAACACAAACTCACTGTTTTCACCGTTCTGTAACTCGGCACCAGAGAGATGTAGACCGTGTTTGAAAAAGCAAAAAGCTTGCGCTCCCAGCCTAGAGCATGAATCAGAGCACGATTCGCGTCTAACACAAACTCACTGTTTTCACCGTCCTGTAACTCGGCACCTGAGAGGAGTAGACCGTGTTTGAAGAAGCAATAAGCTTTAGCTCCCAGCCTAGAGCATGAATCAGAGCACGATTCGCGTCTAACACAAACTCACTGTTTTCACCGTCCTGTAACTCGGCACCTGAGCGGTGTAGACCGTGTTTGAAAAAGCATTACGCTTGCGCTCCCAGCCTAGAGCATGAATCAGAGCACGATTCGCGTCTAACACAAACTCACTGTTTTCACCGTCCTGTAACTCGGCACCTGAGAGGTGTAGACCGTGTTTGAAAAAGCAATAAGCTTGCGCTCCCAGCCTAGAGCATGAATCAGAGCACGATTCGCGTCTAACACAAACTCACTGTTTTCACCGTCCTGTACCTCGGCACCTGAGAGGTGTAGACCGTGTTTGAAAAAGCATTACGCTTGCGCTCCCAGCCTAGAGCATGAATCAGAGCACGATTCGCGTCTAACACAAACTCACTGTTTTCACCGTTCTGTAACTCGGCACCAGAGAGATGTAGACCGTGTTTGAAAAAGCAAAAAGCTTGCGCTCCCAGCCTAGAGCATGAATCAGAGCACGATTCGCGTCTAACACAAACTCACTGTTTTCACCGTCCTGTAACTCGGCACCTGAGAGGAGTAGACCGTGTTTGAAGAAGCAATAAGCTTTAGCTCCCAGCCTAGAGCATGAATCAGAGCACGATTCGCGTCTAACACAAACTCACTGTTTTCACCGTCCTGTAACTCGGCACCTGAGAGGTGTAGACCGTGTTTGAAAAAGCATTACGCTTGCGCTCCCAGCCTAGAGCATGAATCAGAGCACGATTCGCGTCTAACACAAACTCACTGTTTTCACCGTCCTGTAACTCGGCACCTGAGAGGTGTAGACCGTGTTTGAAAAAGCAATAAGCTTGCGCTCCCAGCCTAGAGCATGAATCAGAGCACGATTCGCGTCTAACACAAACTCACTGTTTTCACCGTCCTGTAACTCGGCACCTGAGAGATGTCGACCGTGTTTGAAAAAGCAATAAGCTTTAGCTCCCAGCCTAGAGCATGAATCATAGCACGATTCGCGTCTAACACAAACTCACTGTTTTCACCGTCCTGTAACTCGGCACCTGAAAGATGTAGACCGTGTTTGAAAAAGCAATAAGCTTGCGCTCCCAGCCTAGAGCATGAATCATAGCACGATTCGCGTCTAACACAAACTCACTGTATTCACCGTCCTGTAACTCGGCACCTGAGAGGTGTAGACCGTGTTTGAGAAAGCAGTAAGCTTGCGCTCCCAGCCTAGAGCATGAATCAGAGCACGATTCGCGTCTAACACAAACTCACTGTTTTCACCGTCCTGTAACTCGGCACCTGAGAGGTGTAGACCGTGTTTGAAAAAGCAATAAGCTTTAGCTCCCAGCCTAGAGCATGAATCAGAGCACGATTCGCGTCTAACACAAACTCACTGTTTTCACCGTCCTGTAACTCGGCACCTGAGAGATGTAGACCGTGTTTGAAAAAGCATTACGCTTGCGCTTCCAGCCTAGAGCATCAATACCAGCACGATTCGCGTCTAACACAAACTCACTGTTTTCACCGTCCTGTACCTCGGCACCTGAGAGGTGTAGACCGTGTTTGAAAAAGCAAAAAGCTTGCGCTCCCAGCCTAGAGCATGAATCAGAGCACGATTCGCGTCTAACACAAACTCACTGTTTTCACCGTCCTGTAACTCGGCACCTGAGAGATGTAGACCGTGTTTGAAAAAGCAAAAAGCTTGCGCTCCCAGCCTAGAGCATGAATCAGAGCACGATTCGCGTCTAACACAAACTCACTGTTTTCACCGTCCTGTACCTCGGCACCTGAGAGGTGTAGACCGTGTTTGAAAAAGCATTACGCTTGCGCTCCCAGCCTAGAGCATGAATCAGAGAACGATTCGCGTCTAACACAAACTCACTGTTTTCACCGTTCTGTAACTCGGCACCAGAGAGATGTAGACCGTGTTTGAAAAAGCAAAAAGCTTGCGCTCCCAGCCTAGAGCATGAATCAGAGCACGATTCGCGTCTAACACAAACTCACTGTTTTCACCGTCCTGTAACTCGGCACCTGAGAGGAGTAGACCGTGTTTGAAGAAGCAATAAGCTTTAGCTCCCAGCCTAGAGCATGAATCAGAGCACGATTCGCGTCTAACACAAACTCACTGTTTTCACCGTCCTGTAACTCGGCACCTGAGAGGTGTAGACCGTGTTTGAAAAAGCATTACGCTTGCGCTCCCAGCCTAGAGCATGAATCAGAGCACGATTCGCGTCTAACACAAACTCACTGTTTTCACCGTCCTGTAACTCGGCACCTGAGAGGTGTAGACCGTGTTTGAAAAAGCAATAAGCTTGCGCTCCCAGCCTAGAGCATGAATCAGAGCACGATTCGCGTCTAACACAAACTCACTGTTTTCACCGTCCTGTACCTCGGCACCTGAGAGGTGTAGACCGTGTTTGAAAAAGCATTACGCTTGCGCTCCCAGCCTAGAGCATGAATCAGAGCACGATTCGCGTCTAACACAAACTCACTGTTTTCACCGTTCTGTAACTCGGCACCAGAGAGATGTAGACCGTGTTTGAAAAAGCAAAAAGCTTGCGCTCCCAGCCTAGAGCATGAATCAGAGCACGATTCGCGTCTAACACAAACTCACTGTTTTCACCGTCCTGTAACTCGGCACCTGAGAGGAGTAGACCGTGTTTGAAGAAGCAATAAGCTTTAGCTCCCAGCCTAGAGCATGAATCAGAGCACGATTCGCGTCTAACACAAACTCACTGTTTTCACCGTCCTGTAACTCGGCACCTGAGAGGTGTAGACCGTGTTTGAAAAAGCATTACGCTTGCGCTCCCAGCCTAGAGCATGAATCAGAGCACGATTCGCGTCTAACACAAACTCACTGTTTTCACCGTCCTGTAACTCGGCACCTGAGAGGTGTAGACCGTGTTTGAAAAAGCAATAAGCTTGCGCTCCCAGCCTAGAGCATGAATCAGAGCACGATTCGCGTCTAACACAAACTCACTGTTTTCACCGTCCTGTAACTCGGCACCTGAGAGATGTCGACCGTGTTTGAAAAAGCAATAAGCTTTAGCTCCCAGCCTAGAGCATGAATCATAGCACGATTCGCGTCTAACACAAACTCACTGTTTTCACCGTCCTGTAACTCGGCACCTGAAAGATGTAGACCGTGTTTGAAAAAGCAATAAGCTTGCGCTCCCAGCCTAGAGCATGAATCATAGCACGATTCGCGTCTAACACAAACTCACTGTATTCACCGTCCTGTAACTCGGCACCTGAGAGGTGTAGACCGTGTTTGAGAAAGCAGTAAGCTTGCGCTCCCAGCCTAGAGCATGAATCAGAGCACGATTCGCGTCTAACACAAACTCACTGTTTTCACCGTCCTGTACCTCGGCACCTGAGAGGTGTAGACCGTGTTTGAAAAAGCATTACGCTTGCGCTCCCAGCCTAGAGCATCAATACCAGCACGATTCGCGTCTAACACAAACTCACTGTTTTCACCGTCCTGTACCTCGGCACCTGAGAGGTGTAGACCGTGTTTGAAAAAGCAAAAAGCTTGCGCTCCCAGCCTAGAGCATGAATCAGAGCACGATTCGCGTCTAACACAAACTCACTGTTTTCACCGTCCTGTAACTCGGCACCTGAGAGATGTAGACCGTGTTTGAAAAAGCAATAAGCTTGCGCTCCCAGCCTAGAGCATGAATCAGAGCACGATTCGCGTCTAACACAAACTCACTGTTTTCACCGTCCTGTACCTCGGCACCTGAGAGGTGTAGACCGTGTTTGAAAAAGCATTACGCTTGCGCTCCCAGCCTAGAGCATGAATCAGAGCACGATTCGCGTCTAACACAAACTCACTGTTTTCACCGTTCTGTAACTCGGCACCAGAGAGATGTAGACCGTGTTTGAAAAAGCAAAAAGCTTGCGCTCCCAGCCTAGAGCATGAATCAGAGCACGATTCGCGTCTAACACAAACTCACTGTTTTCACCGTCCTGTAACTCGGCACCTGAGAGGAGTAGACCGTGTTTGAAGAAGCAATAAGCTTTAGCTCCCAGCCTAGAGCATGAATCAGAGCACGATTCGCGTCTAACACAAACTCACTGTTTTCACCGTCCTGTAACTCGGCACCTGAGAGGTGTAGACCGTGTTTGAAAAAGCATTACGCTTGCGCTCCCAGCCTAGAGCATGAATCAGAGAACGATTCGCGTCTAACACAAACTCACTGTTTTCACCGTCCTGTAACTCGGCACCTGAGAGGTGTAGACCGTGTTTGAAAAAGCAATAAGCTTGCGCTCCCAGCCTAGAGCATGAATCAGAGCACGATTCGCGTCTAACACAAACTCACTGTTTTCACCGTCCTGTACCTCGGCACCTGAGAGGTGTAGACCGTGTTTGAAAAAGCATTACGCTTGCGCTCCCAGCCTAGAGCATGAATCAGAGCACGATTCGCGTCTAACACAAACTCACTGTTTTCACCGTTCTGTAACTCGGCACCAGAGAGATGTAGACCGTGTTTGAAAAAGCAAAAAGCTTGCGCTCCCAGCCTAGAGCATGAATCAGAGCACGATTCGCGTCTAACACAAACTCACTGTTTTCACCGTCCTGTAACTCGGCACCTGAGAGGAGTAGACCGTGTTTGAAAAAGCAATAAGCTTTAGCTCCCAGCCTAGAGCATGAATCAGAGCACGATTCGCGTCTAACACAAACTCACTGTTTTCACCGTCCTGTAACTCGGCACCTGAGAGGTGTAGACCGTGTTTGAAAAAGCATTACGCTTGCGCTCCCAGCCTAGAGCATGAATCAGAGCACGATTCGCGTCTAACACAAACTCACTGTTTTCACCGTCCTGTAACTCGGCACCTGAGAGGTGTAGACCGTGTTTGAAAAAGCAATAAGCTTGCGCTCCCAGCCTAGAGCATGAATCAGAGCACGATTCGCGTCTAACACAAACTCACTGTTTTCACCGTCCTGTAACTCGGCACCTGAGAGGTGTAGACCGTGTTTGAAAAAGCAATAAGCTTTAGCTCCCAGCCTAGAGCATGAATCAGAGCACGATTCGCGTCTAACACAAACTCACTGTTTTCACCGTCCTGTAACTCGGCACCTGAGAGATGTAGACCGTGTTTGAAAAAGCAATAAGCTTGCGCTCCCAGCCTAGAGCATGAATCATAGCACGATTCGCGTCTAACACAAACTCACTGTTTTCACCGTCCTGTAACTCGGCACCTGAGAGGTGTAGACCGTGTTTGAAAAAGCAATAAGCTTGCGCTCCCAGCCTAGAGCATGAATCAGAGCACGATTCGCGTCTAACACAAACTCACTGTTTTCACCGTCCTGTAACTCGGCACCTGAGAGGAGTAGACCGTGTTTGAAGAAGCAATAAGCTTTAGCTCCCAGCCTAGAGCATGAATCAGAGCACGATTCGCGTCTAACACAAACTCACTGTTTCCACCGTCCTGTAACTCGGCACCTGAGAGGTGTAGACCGTGTTTGAAAAAGCAATAAGCTTGCGCTCCCAGCCTAGAGCATGAATCATAGCACGATTCGCGTCTAACACAAACTCACTGTTTTCACCGTCCTGTAACTCGGCACCTGAGAGGTGTAGACCGTGTTTGAGAAAGCAATAAGCTTGCGCTCCCAGCCTAGAGCATGAATCAGAGCACGATTCGCGTCTAACACAAACTCACTGTTTTCACCGTCCTGTACCTCGGCACCTGAGAGGTGTAGACCGTGTTTGAAAAAGCATTACGCTTGCGCTCCCAGCCTAGAGCATCAATACCAGCACGATTCGCGTCTAACACAAACTCACTGTTTTCACCGTCCTGTACCTCGGCACCTGAGAGGTGTAGACCGTGTTTGAAAAAGCAAAAAGCTTGCGCTCCCAGCCTAGAGCATGAATCAGAGCACGATTCGCGTCTAACACAAACTCACTGTTTTCACCGTCCTGTAACTCGGCACCTGAGAGATGTAGACCGTGTTTGAAAAAGCAAAAAGCTTGCGCTCCCAGCCTAGAGCATGAATCAGAGCACGATTCGCGTCTAACACAAACTCACTGTTTTCACCGTCCTGTACCTCGGCACCTGAGAGGTGTAGACCGTGTTTGAAAAAGCATTACGCTTGCGCTCCCAGCCTAGAGCATGAATCAGAGAACGATTCGCGTCTAACACAAACTCACTGTTTTCACCGTTCTGTAACTCGGCACCAGAGAGATGTAGACCGTGTTTGAAAAAGCAAAAAGCTTGCGCTCCCAGCCTAGAGCATGAATCAGAGCACGATTCGCGTCTAACACAAACTCACTGTTTTCACCGTCCTGTAACTCGGCACCTGAGAGGTGTAGACCGTGTTTGAGAAAGCAATAAGCTTGCGCTCCCAGCCTAGAGCATGAATCAGAGCACGATTCGCGTCTAACACAAACTCACTGTTTTCACCGTCCTGTAACTCGGCACCTGAGAGGTGTAGACCGTGTTTGAGAAAGCAATAAGCTTGCGCTCCCAGCCTAGAGCATGAATCAGAGCACGATTCGCGTCTAACACAAACTCACTGTTTTCACCGTCCTGTACCTCGGCACCTGAGAGGTGTAGACCGTGTTTGAAAAAGCATTACGCTTGCGCTCCCAGCCTAGAGCATCAGTCCCAGCACGATTCGCGTCTAACACAAACTCACTGTTTTCACCGTCCTGTACCTCGGCACCTGAGAGGTGTAGACCGTGTTTGAAAAAGCAAAAAGCTTGCGCTCCCAGCCTAGAGCATGAATCAGAGCACGATTCGCGTCTAACACAAACTCACTGTTTTCACCGTCCTGTAACTCGGCACCTGAGAGGTGTAGACCGTGTTTGAGAAAGCAATAAGCTTGCGCTCCCAGCCTAGAGCATGAATCAGAGCACGATTCGCGTCTAACACAAACTCACTGTTTTCACCGTCCTGTACCTCGGCACCTGAGAGGTGTAGACCGTGTTTGAAAAAGCATTACGCTTGCGCTCCCAGCCTAGAGCATCAATACCAGCACGATTCGCGTCTAACACAAACTCACTGTTTTCACCGTCCTGTACCTCGGCACCTGAGAGGTGTAGACCGTGTTTGAAAAAGCAAAAAGCTTGCGCTCCCAGCCTAGAGCATGAATCAGAGCACGATTCGCGTCTAACACAAACTCACTGTTTTCACCGTCCTGTAACTCGGCACCTGAGAGATGTAGACCGTGTTTGAAAAAGCAATAAGCTTGCGCTCCCAGCCTAGAGCATGAATCATAGCACGATTCGCGTCTAACACAAACTCACTGTTTTCACCGTCCTGTAACTCGGCACCTGAGAGGTGTAGACCGTGTTTGAAAAAGCAATAAGCTTGCGCTCCCTGCCTAGAGCATGAATCAGAGCACGATTCGCGTCTAACACAAACTCACTGTTTTCACCGTCCTGTACCTCGGCACCTGAGAGGTGTAGACCGTGTTTGAAAAAGCATTACGCTTGCGCTCCCAGCCTAGAGCATGAATCAGAGCACGATTCGCGTCTAACACAAACTCACTGTTTTCACCGTCCTGTAACTCGGCACCTGAGAGGAGTAGACCGTGTTTGAAAAACCAATAAGCTTTAGCTCCCAGCCTAGAGCATGAATCAGAGCACGATTCGCGTCTAACACAAACTCACTGTTTTCACCGTTCTGTAACTCGGCACCAGAGAGATGTAGACCGTGTTTGAAAAAGCAAAAAGCTTGCGCTCCCAGCCTAGAGCATGAATCAGAGCACGATTCGCGTCTAACACAAACTCACTGTTTTCACCGTCCTGTAACTCGGCACCTGAGAGGAGTAGACCGTGTTTGAAGAAGCAATAAGCTTTAGCTCCCAGCCTAGAGCATGAATCAGAGCACGATTCGCGTCTAACACAAACTCACTGTTTTCACCGTCCTGTACCTCGGCACCTGAGAGGTGTAGACCGTGTTTGAAAAAGCATTACGCTTGCGCTCCCAGCCTAGAGCATGAATCCAAGCACGATTCGCGTCTAACATAAACTCACTGTTTTCACCGTCCTGTAACTAGGCACCTGAGAGGTGTAGACCGTGTTTGAAAAAGCAAAAAGCTTGCGCTCCCAGCCTAGAGCATGAATCAGAGCACGATTCGCGTCTAACACAAACTCACTGTTTTCACCGTCCTGTACCTCGGCACCTGAGAGGTGTAGACCGTGTTTGAAAAAGCATTACGCTTGCGCTCCCAGCCTAGAGCATGAATCAGAGCACGATTCGCGTCTAACACAAACTCACTGTTTTCACCGTCCTGTAACTCGGCACCTGAGAGGAGTAGACCGTGTTTGAAAAACCAATAAGCTTTAGCTCCCAGCCTAGAGCATGAATCAGAGCACGATTCGCGTCTAACACAAACTCACTGTTTTCATCGTTCTGTAACTCGGCACCAGAGAGATGTAGACCGTGTTTGAAAAAGCAAAAAGCTTGCGCTCCCAGCCTAGAGCATGAATCAGAGCACGATTCGCGTCTAACACAAACTCACTGTTTTCACCGTCCTGTAACTCGGCACCTGAGAGGAGTAGACCGTGTTTGAAGAAGCAATAAGCTTTAGCTCCCAGCCTAGAGCATGAATCAGAGCACGATTCGCGTCTAACACAAACTCACTGTTTTCACCGTCCTGTAACTCGGCACCTGAGAGGTGTAGACCGTGTTTGAAAAAGCAATAAGCTTGCGCTCCCAGCCTAGAGCATGAATCAGAGCACGATTCGCGTCTAACACAAACTCACTGTTTTCACCGTCCTGTAACTCGGCACCTGAGAGGAGTAGACCGTGTTTGAAAAACCAATAAGCTTTAGCTCCCAGCCTAGAGCATCAATCAGAGCACGATTCGCGTCTAACACAAACTCACTGTTTTCACCGTCCTGTAACTCGGCACCTGAGAGGTGTAGACCGTGTTTGAAAAAGCAATAAGCTTTAGCTCCCAGCCTAGAGCATGAATCAGAGCACGATTCGCGTCTAACACAAACTCACTGTTTTCACCGTCCTGTACCTCGGCACCTGAGAGGTGTAGACCGTGTTTGAAAAAGCATTACGCTTGCGCTCCCAGCCTAGAGCATGAATCCAAGCACGATTCGCGTCTAACATAAACTCACTGTTTTCACCGTCCTGTAACTAGGCACCTGAGAGGTGTAGACCGTGTTTGAAAAAGCAAAAAGCTTGCGCTCCCAGCCTAGAGCATGAATCAGAGCACGATTCGCGTCTAACACAAACTCACTGTTTTCACCGTCCTGTACCTCGGCACCTGAGAGGTGTAGACCGTGTTTGAAAAAGCATTACGCTTGCGCTCCCAGCCTAGAGCATGAATCAGAGCACGATTCGCGTCTAACACAAACTCACTGTTTTCACCGTCCTGTAACTCGGCACCTGAGAGGAGTAGACCGTGTTTGAAAAACCAATAAGCTTTAGCTCCCAGCCTAGAGCATGAATCAGAGCACGATTCGCGTCTAACACAAACTCACTGTTTTCATCGTTCTGTAACTCGGCACCAGAGAGATGTAGACCGTGTTTGAAAAAGCAAAAAGCTTGCGCTCCCAGCCTAGAGCATGAATCAGAGCACGATTCGCGTCTAACACAAACTCACTGTTTTCACCGTCCTGTAACTCGGCACCTGAGAGGAGTAGACCGTGTTTGAAGAAGCAATAAGCTTTAGCTCCCAGCCTAGAGCATGAATCAGAGCACGATTCGCGTCTAACACAAACTCACTGTTTTCACCGTCCTGTAACTCGGCACCTGAGAGGTGTAGACCGTGTTTGAAAAAGCAATAAGCTTTAGCTCCCAGCCTAGAGCATGAATCAGAGCACGATTCGCGTCTAACACAAACTCACTGTTTTCACCGTCCTGTAACTCGGCACCTGAGAGATGGAGAAGTTTGAAAAAGCAATAAGCTTGCGCTCCCAGCCTAGAGCATGAATCAGAGCACGATTCGCGTCTAACACAAACTCACTGTTTTCACCGTCCTGTAACTCGGCACCTGAGAGATGTCGACCGTGTTTGAAAAAGCAATAAGCTTGCGCTCCCAGCCTAGAGCATGAATCATAGCACGATTCGCGTCTAACACAAACTCACTGTTTTCACCGTCCTGTAACTCGGCACCTGAAAGATGTAGACCGTGTTTGAAAAAGCAATAAGCTTGCGCTCCCAGCCTAGAGCATGAATCATAGCACGATTCGCGTCTAACACAAACTCACTGTATTCACCGTCCTGTAACTCGGCACCTGAGAGGTGTAGACCGTGTTTGAGAAAGCAGTAAGCTTGCGCTCCCAGCCTAGAGCATGAATCAGAGCACGATTCGCGTCTAACACAAACTCACTGTTTTCACCGTCCTGTACCTCGGCACCTGAGAGGTGTAGACCGTGTTTGAAAAAGCATTACGCTTGCGCTTCCAGCCTAGAGCATCAATACCAGCACGATTCGCGTCTAACACAAACTCACTGTTTTCACCGTCCTGTACCTCGGCACCTGAGAGGTGTAGACCGTGTTTGAAAAAGCAAAAAGCTTGCGCTCCCAGCCTAGAGCATGAATCAGAGCACGATTCGCGTCTAACACAAACTCACTGTTTTCACCGTCCTGTAACTCGGCACCTGAGAGATGTAGACCGTGTTTGAAAAAGCAATAAGCTTGCGCTCCCAGCCTAGAGCATGAATCAGAGCACGATTCGCGTCTAACACAAACTCACTGTTTTCACCGTCCTGTACCTCGGCACCTGAGAGGTGTAGACCGTGTTTGAAAAAGCATTACGCTTGCGCTCCCAGCCTAGAGCATGAATCAGAGAACGATTCGCGTCTAACACAAACTCACTGTTTTCACCGTTCTGTAACTCGGCACCAGAGAGATGTAGACCGTGTTTGAAAAAGCAAAAAGCTTGCGCTCCCAGCCTAGAGCATGAATCAGAGCACGATTCGCGTCTAACACAAACTCACTGTTTTCACCGTCCTGTAACTCGGCACCTGAGAGGAGTAGACCGTGTTTGAAGAAGCAATAAGCTTTAGCTCCCAGCCTAGAGCATGAATCAGAGCACGATTCGCGTCTAACACAAACTCACTGTTTTCACCGTCCTGTAACTCGGCACCTGAGAGGTGTAGACCGTGTTTGAAAAAGCAATAAGCTTGCGCTCCCAGCCTAGAGCATGAATCAGAGCACGATTCGCGTCTAACACAAACTCACTGTTTTCACCGTCCTGTAACTCGGCACCTGAGAGGAGTAGACCGTGTTTGAAAAACCAATAAGCTTTAGCTCCCAGCCTAGAGCATCAATCAGAGCACGATTCGCGTCTAACACAAACTCACTGTTTTCACCGTCCTGTAACTCGGCACCTGAGAGGTGTAGACCGTGTTTGAAAAAGCAATAAGCTTTAGCTCCCAGCCTAGAGCATGAATCAGAGCACGATTCGCGTCTAACACAAACTCACTGTTTTCACCGTCCTGTACCTCGGCACCTGAGAGGTGTAGACCGTGTTTGAAAAAGCATTACGCTTGCGCTCCCAGCCTAGAGCATGAATCCAAGCACGATTCGCGTCTAACATAAACTCACTGTTTTCACCGTCCTGTAACTAGGCACCTGAGAGGTGTAGACCGTGTTTGAAAAAGCAAAAAGCTTGCGCTCCCAGCCTAGAGCATGAATCAGAGCACGATTCGCGTCTAACACAAACTCACTGTTTTCACCGTCCTGTACCTCGGCACCTGAGAGGTGTAGACCGTGTTTGAAAAAGCATTACGCTTGCGCTCCCAGCCTAGAGCATGAATCAGAGCACGATTCGCGTCTAACACAAACTCACTGTTTTCACCGTCCTGTAACTCGGCACCTGAGAGGAGTAGACCGTGTTTGAAAAACCAATAAGCTTTAGCTCCCAGCCTAGAGCATGAATCAGAGCACGATTCGCGTCTAACACAAACTCACTGTTTTCATCGTTCTGTAACTCGGCACCAGAGAGATGTAGACCGTGTTTGAAAAAGCAAAAAGCTTGCGCTCCCAGCCTAGAGCATGAATCAGAGCACGATTCGCGTCTAACACAAACTCACTGTTTTCACCGTCCTGTAACTCGGCACCTGAGAGGAGTAGACCGTGTTTGAAGAAGCAATAAGCTTTAGCTCCCAGCCTAGAGCATGAATCAGAGCACGATTCGCGTCTAACACAAACTCACTGTTTTCACCGTCCTGTAACTCGGCACCTGAGAGGTGTAGACCGTGTTTGAAAAAGCAATAAGCTTTAGCTCCCAGCCTAGAGCATGAATCAGAGCACGATTCGCGTCTAACACAAACTCACTGTTTTCACCGTCCTGTAACTCGGCACCTGAGAGGTGTAGACCGTGTTTGAAAAAGCAATAAGCTTTAGCTCCCAGCCTAGAGCATGAATCAGAGCACGATTCGCGTCTAACACAAACTCACTGTTTTCACCGTCCTGTAACTCGGCACCTGAGAGATGGAGAAGTTTGAAAAAGCAATAAGCTTGCGCTCCCAGCCTAGAGCATGAATCAGAGCACGATTCGCGTCTAACACAAACTCACTGTTTTCACCGTCCTGTAACTCGGCACCTGAGAGATGTCGACCGTGTTTGAAAAAGCAATAAGCTTGCGCTCCCAGCCTAGAGCATGAATCATAGCACGATTCGCGTCTAACACAAACTCACTGTTTTCACCGTCCTGTAACTCGGCACCTGAAAGATGTAGACCGTGTTTGAAAAAGCAATAAGCTTGCGCTCCCAGCCTAGAGCATGAATCATAGCACGATTCGCGTCTAACACAAACTCACTGTATTCACCGTCCTGTAACTCGGCACCTGAGAGGTGTAGACCGTGTTTGAGAAAGCAGTAAGCTTGCGCTCCCAGCCTAGAGCATGAATCAGAGCACGATTCGCGTCTAACACAAACTCACTGTTTTCACCGTCCTGTACCTCGGCACCTGAGAGGTGTAGACCGTGTTTGAAAAAGCATTACGCTTGCGCTTCCAGCCTAGAGCATCAATACCAGCACGATTCGCGTCTAACACAAACTCACTGTTTTCACCGTCCTGTACCTCGGCACCTGAGAGGTGTAGACCGTGTTTGAAAAAGCATTACGCTTGCGCTCCCAGCCTAGAGCATGAATCAGAGCACGATTCGCGTCTAACACAAACTCACTGTTTTCACCGTCCTGTAACTCGGCACCTGAGAGGAGTAGACCGTGTTTGAAAAACCAATAAGCTTTAGCTCCCAGCCTAGAGCATGAATCAGAGCACGATTCGCGTCTAACACAAACTCACTGTTTTCATCGTTCTGTAACTCGGCACCAGAGAGATGTAGACCGTGTTTGAAAAAGCAAAAAGCTTGCGCTCCCAGCCTAGAGCATGAATCAGAGCACGATTCGCGTCTAACACAAACTCACTGTTTTCACCGTCCTGTAACTCGGCACCTGAGAGGAGTAGACCGTGTTTGAAGAAGCAATAAGCTTTAGCTCCCAGCCTAGAGCATGAATCAGAGCACGATTCGCGTCTAACACAAACTCACTGTTTTCACCGTCCTGTAACTCGGCACCTGAGAGGTGTAGACCGTGTTTGAAAAAGCAATAAGCTTTAGCTCCCAGCCTAGAGCATGAATCAGAGCACGATTCGCGTCTAACACAAACTCACTGTTTTCACCGTCCTGTAACTCGGCACCTGAGAGATGGAGAAGTTTGAAAAAGCAATAAGCTTGCGCTCCCAGCCTAGAGCATGAATCAGAGCACGATTCGCGTCTAACACAAACTCACTGTTTTCACCGTCCTGTAACTCGGCACCTGAGAGATGTCGACCGTGTTTGAAAAAGCAATAAGCTTGCGCTCCCAGCCTAGAGCATGAATCATAGCACGATTCGCGTCTAACACAAACTCACTGTTTTCACCGTCCTGTAACTCGGCACCTGAAAGATGTAGACCGTGTTTGAAAAAGCAATAAGCTTGCGCTCCCAGCCTAGAGCATGAATCATAGCACGATTCGCGTCTAACACAAACTCACTGTATTCACCGTCCTGTAACTCGGCACCTGAGAGGTGTAGACCGTGTTTGAGAAAGCAGTAAGCTTGCGCTCCCAGCCTAGAGCATGAATCAGAGCACGATTCGCGTCTAACACAAACTCACTGTTTTCACCGTCCTGTACCTCGGCACCTGAGAGGTGTAGACCGTGTTTGAAAAAGCATTACGCTTGCGCTTCCAGCCTAGAGCATCAATACCAGCACGATTCGCGTCTAACACAAACTCACTGTTTTCACCGTCCTGTACCTCGGCACCTGAGAGGTGTAGACCGTGTTTGAAAAAGCAAAAAGCTTGCGCTCCCAGCCTAGAGCATGAATCAGAGCACGATTCGCGTCTAACACAAACTCACTGTTTTCACCGTCCTGTAACTCGGCACCTGAGAGATGTAGACCGTGTTTGAAAAAGCAATAAGCTTGCGCTCCCAGCCTAGAGCATGAATCAGAGCACGATTCGCGTCTAACACAAACTCACTGTTTTCACCGTCCTGTACCTCGGCACCTGAGAGGTGTAGACCGTGTTTGAAAAAGCATTACGCTTGCGCTCCCAGCCTAGAGCATGAATCAGAGAACGATTCGCGTCTAACACAAACTCACTGTTTTCACCGTCCTGTAACTCGGCACCTGAGAGATGGAGAAGTTTGAAAAAGCAATAAGCTTGCGCTCCCAGCCTAGAGCATGAATCAGAGCACGATTCGCGTCTAACACAAACTCACTGTTTTCACCGTCCTGTAACTCGGCACCTGAGAGATGTCGACCGTGTTTGAAAAAGCAATAAGCTTGCGCTCCCAGCCTAGAGCATGAATCATAGCACGATTCGCGTCTAACACAAACTCACTGTTTTCACCGTCCTGTAACTCGGCACCTGAAAGATGTAGACCGTGTTTGAAAAAGCAATAAGCTTGCGCTCCCAGCCTAGAGCATGAATCATAGCACGATTCGCGTCTAACACAAACTCACTGTATTCACCGTCCTGTAACTCGGCACCTGAGAGGTGTAGACCGTGTTTGAGAAAGCAGTAAGCTTGCGCTCCCAGCCTAGAGCATGAATCAGAGCACGATTCGCGTCTAACACAAACTCACTGTTTTCACCGTCCTGTACCTCGGCACCTGAGAGGTGTAGACCGTGTTTGAAAAAGCATTACGCTTGCGCTTCCAGCCTAGAGCATCAATACCAGCACGATTCGCGTCTAACACAAACTCACTGTTTTCACCGTCCTGTACCTCGGCACCTGAGAGGTGTAGACCGTGTTTGAAAAAGCAAAAAGCTTGCGCTCCCAGCCTAGAGCATGAATCAGAGCACGATTCGCGTCTAACACAAACTCACTGTTTTCACCGTCCTGTAACTCGGCACCTGAGAGATGTAGACCGTGTTTGAAAAAGCAATAAGCTTGCGCTCCCAGCCTAGAGCATGAATCAGAGCACGATTCGCGTCTAACACAAACTCACTGTTTTCACCGTCCTGTACCTCGGCACCTGAGAGGTGTAGACCGTGTTTGAAAAAGCATTACGCTTGCGCTCCCAGCCTAGAGCATGAATCAGAGAACGATTCGCGTCTAACACAAACTCACTGTTTTCACCGTTCTGTAACTCGGCACCAGAGAGATGTAGACCGTGTTTGAAAAAGCAAAAAGCTTGCGCTCCCAGCCTAGAGCATGAATCAGAGCACGATTCGCGTCTAACACAAACTCACTGTTTTCACCGTCCTGTAACTCGGCACCTGAGAGGAGTAGACCGTGTTTGAAGAAGCAATAAGCTTTAGCTCCCAGCCTAGAGCATGAATCAGAGCACGATTCGCGTCTAACACAAACTCACTGTTTTCACCGTCCTGTAACTCGGCACCTGAGAGGTGTAGACCGTGTTTGAAAAAGCAATAAGCTTGCGCTCCCAGCCTAGAGCATGAATCAGAGCACGATTCGCGTCTAACACAAACTCACTGTTTTCACCGTCCTGTAACTCGGCACCTGAGAGGAGTAGACCGTGTTTGAAAAACCAATAAGCTTTAGCTCCCAGCCTAGAGCATCAATCAGAGCACGATTCGCGTCTAACACAAACTCACTGTTTTCACCGTCCTGTAACTCGGCACCTGAGAGGTGTAGACCGTGTTTGAAAAAGCAATAAGCTTTAGCTCCCAGCCTAGAGCATGAATCAGAGCACGATTCGCGTCTAACACAAACTCACTGTTTTCACCGTCCTGTACCTCGGCACCTGAGAGGTGTAGACCGTGTTTGAAAAAGCATTACGCTTGCGCTCCCAGCCTAGAGCATGAATCCAAGCACGATTCGCGTCTAACATAAACTCACTGTTTTCACCGTCCTGTAACTAGGCACCTGAGAGGTGTAGACCGTGTTTGAAAAAGCAAAAAGCTTGCGCTCCCAGCCTAGAGCATGAATCAGAGCACGATTCGCGTCTAACACAAACTCACTGTTTTCACCGTCCTGTACCTCGGCACCTGAGAGGTGTAGACCGTGTTTGAAAAAGCATTACGCTTGCGCTCCCAGCCTAGAGCATGAATCAGAGCACGATTCGCGTCTAACACAAACTCACTGTTTTCACCGTCCTGTAACTCGGCACCTGAGAGGAGTAGACCGTGTTTGAAAAACCAATAAGCTTTAGCTCCCAGCCTAGAGCATGAATCAGAGCACGATTCGCGTCTAACACAAACTCACTGTTTTCATCGTTCTGTAACTCGGCACCAGAGAGATGTAGACCGTGTTTGAAAAAGCAAAAAGCTTGCGCTCCCAGCCTAGAGCATGAATCAGAGCACGATTCGCGTCTAACACAAACTCACTGTTTTCACCGTCCTGTAACTCGGCACCTGAGAGGAGTAGACCGTGTTTGAAGAAGCAATAAGCTTTAGCTCCCAGCCTAGAGCATGAATCAGAGCACGATTCGCGTCTAACACAAACTCACTGTTTTCACCGTCCTGTAACTCGGCACCTGAGAGGTGTAGACCGTGTTTGAAAAAGCAATAAGCTTTAGCTCCCAGCCTAGAGCATGAATCAGAGCACGATTCGCGTCTAACACAAACTCACTGTTTTCACCGTCCTGTAACTCGGCACCTGAGAGATGGAGAAGTTTGAAAAAGCAATAAGCTTGCGCTCCCAGCCTAGAGCATGAATCAGAGCACGATTCGCGTCTAACACAAACTCACTGTTTTCACCGTCCTGTAACTCGGCACCTGAGAGATGTCGACCGTGTTTGAAAAAGCAATAAGCTTGCGCTCCCAGCCTAGAGCATGAATCATAGCACGATTCGCGTCTAACACAAACTCACTGTTTTCACCGTCCTGTAACTCGGCACCTGAAAGATGTAGACCGTGTTTGAAAAAGCAATAAGCTTGCGCTCCCAGCCTAGAGCATGAATCATAGCACGATTCGCGTCTAACACAAACTCACTGTATTCACCGTCCTGTAACTCGGCACCTGAGAGGTGTAGACCGTGTTTGAGAAAGCAGTAAGCTTGCGCTCCCAGCCTAGAGCATGAATCAGAGCACGATTCGCGTCTAACACAAACTCACTGTTTTCACCGTCCTGTACCTCGGCACCTGAGAGGTGTAGACCGTGTTTGAAAAAGCATTACGCTTGCGCTTCCAGCCTAGAGCATCAATACCAGCACGATTCGCGTCTAACACAAACTCACTGTTTTCACCGTCCTGTACCTCGGCACCTGAGAGGTGTAGACCGTGTTTGAAAAAGCAAAAAGCTTGCGCTCCCAGCCTAGAGCATGAATCAGAGCACGATTCGCGTCTAACACAAACTCACTGTTTTCACCGTCCTGTAACTCGGCACCTGAGAGATGTAGACCGTGTTTGAAAAAGCAATAAGCTTGCGCTCCCAGCCTAGAGCATGAATCAGAGCACGATTCGCGTCTAACACAAACTCACTGTTTTCACCGTCCTGTACCTCGGCACCTGAGAGGTGTAGACCGTGTTTGAAAAAGCATTACGCTTGCGCTCCCAGCCTAGAGCATGAATCAGAGAACGATTCGCGTCTAACACAAACTCACTGTTTTCACCGTCCTGTAACTCGGCACCTGAGAGATGGAGAAGTTTGAAAAAGCAATAAGCTTGCGCTCCCAGCCTAGAGCATGAATCAGAGCACGATTCGCGTCTAACACAAACTCACTGTTTTCACCGTCCTGTAACTCGGCACCTGAGAGATGTCGACCGTGTTTGAAAAAGCAATAAGCTTGCGCTCCCAGCCTAGAGCATGAATCATAGCACGATTCGCGTCTAACACAAACTCACTGTTTTCACCGTCCTGTAACTCGGCACCTGAAAGATGTAGACCGTGTTTGAAAAAGCAATAAGCTTGCGCTCCCAGCCTAGAGCATGAATCATAGCACGATTCGCGTCTAACACAAACTCACTGTATTCACCGTCCTGTAACTCGGCACCTGAGAGGTGTAGACCGTGTTTGAGAAAGCAGTAAGCTTGCGCTCCCAGCCTAGAGCATGAATCAGAGCACGATTCGCGTCTAACACAAACTCACTGTTTTCACCGTCCTGTACCTCGGCACCTGAGAGGTGTAGACCGTGTTTGAAAAAGCATTACGCTTGCGCTTCCAGCCTAGAGCATCAATACCAGCACGATTCGCGTCTAACACAAACTCACTGTTTTCACCGTCCTGTACCTCGGCACCTGAGAGGTGTAGACCGTGTTTGAAAAAGCAAAAAGCTTGCGCTCCCAGCCTAGAGCATGAATCAGAGCACGATTCGCGTCTAACACAAACTCACTGTTTTCACCGTCCTGTAACTCGGCACCTGAGAGATGTAGACCGTGTTTGAAAAAGCAATAAGCTTGCGCTCCCAGCCTAGAGCATGAATCAGAGCACGATTCGCGTCTAACACAAACTCACTGTTTTCACCGTCCTGTACCTCGGCACCTGAGAGGTGTAGACCGTGTTTGAAAAAGCATTACGCTTGCGCTCCCAGCCTAGAGCATGAATCAGAGAACGATTCGCGTCTAACACAAACTCACTGTTTTCACCGTTCTGTAACTCGGCACCAGAGAGATGTAGACCGTGTTTGAAAAAGCAAAAAGCTTGCGCTCCCAGCCTAGAGCATGAATCAGAGCACGATTCGCGTCTAACACAAACTCACTGTTTTCACCGTCCTGTAACTCGGCACCTGAGAGGAGTAGACCGTGTTTGAAGAAGCAATAAGCTTTAGCTCCCAGCCTAGAGCATGAATCAGAGCACGATTCGCGTCTAACACAAACTCACTGTTTTCACCGTCCTGTAACTCGGCACCTGAGAGGTGTAGACCGTGTTTGAAAAAGCATTACGCTTGCGCTCCCAGCCTAGAGCATGAATCAGAGCACGATTCGCGTCTAACACAAACTCACTGTTTTCACCGTCCTGTAACTCGGCACCTGAGAGGTGTAGACCGTGTTTGAAAAAGCAATAAGCTTGCGCTCCCAGCCTAGAGCATGAATCAGAGCACGATTCGCGTCTAACACAAACTCACTGTTTTCACCGTCCTGTACCTCGGCACCTGAGAGGTGTAGACCGTGTTTGAAAAAGCATTACGCTTGCGCTCCCAGCCTAGAGCATGAATCAGAGCACGATTCGCGTCTAACACAAACTCACTGTTTTCACCGTTCTGTAACTCGGCACCAGAGAGATGTAGACCGTGTTTGAAAAAGCAAAAAGCTTGCGCTCCCAGCCTAGAGCATGAATCAGAGCACGATTCGCGTCTAACACAAACTCACTGTTTTCACCGTCCTGTAACTCGGCACCTGAGAGGAGTAGACCGTGTTTGAAGAAGCAATAAGCTTTAGCTCCCAGCCTAGAGCATGAATCAGAGCACGATTCGCGTCTAACACAAACTCACTGTTTTCACCGTCCTGTAACTCGGCACCTGAGAGGTGTAGACCGTGTTTGAAAAAGCATTACGCTTGCGCTCCCAGCCTAGAGCATGAATCAGAGCACGATTCGCGTCTAACACAAACTCACTGTTTTCACCGTCCTGTAACTCGGCACCTGAGAGGTGTAGACCGTGTTTGAAAAAGCAATAAGCTTGCGCTCCCAGCCTAGAGCATGAATCAGAGCACGATTCGCGTCTAACACAAACTCACTGTTTTCACCGTCCTGTAACTCGGCACCTGAGAGATGTCGACCGTGTTTGAAAAAGCAATAAGCTTTAGCTCCCAGCCTAGAGCATGAATCATAGCACGATTCGCGTCTAACACAAACTCACTGTTTTCACCGTCCTGTAACTCGGCACCTGAAAGATGTAGACCGTGTTTGAAAAAGCAATAAGCTTGCGCTCCCAGCCTAGAGCATGAATCATAGCACGATTCGCGTCTAACACAAACTCACTGTATTCACCGTCCTGTAACTCGGCACCTGAGAGCTGTAGACCGTGTTTGAGAAAGCAGTAAGCTTGCGCTCCCAGCCTAGAGCATGAATCAGAGCACGATTCGCGTCTAACACAAACTCACTGTTTTCACCGTCCTGTACCTCGGCACCTGAGAGGTGTAGACCGTGTTTGAAAAAGCATTACGCTTGCGCTCCCAGCCTAGAGCATCAATACCAGCACGATTCGCGTCTAACACAAACTCACTGTTTTCACCGTCCTGTACCTCGGCACCTGAGAGGTGTAGACCGTGTTTGAAAAAGCAAAAAGCTTGCGCTCCCAGCCTAGAGCATGAATCAGAGCACGATTCGCGTCTAACACAAACTCACTGTTTTCACCGTCCTGTAACTCGGCACCTGAGAGATGTAGACCGTGTTTGAAAAAGCAATAAGCTTGCGCTCCCAGCCTAGAGCATGAATCAGAGCACGATTCGCGTCTAACACAAACTCACTGTTTTCACCGTCCTGTACCTCGGCACCTGAGAGGTGTAGACCGTGTTTGAAAAAGCATTACGCTTGCGCTCCCAGCCTAGAGCATGAATCAGAGCACGATTCGCGTCTAACACAAACTCACTGTTTTCACCGTTCTGTAACTCGGCACCAGAGAGATGTAGACCGTGTTTGAAAAAGCAAAAAGCTTGCGCTCCCAGCCTAGAGCATGAATCAGAGCACGATTCGCGTCTAACACAAACTCACTGTTTTCACCGTCCTGTAACTCGGCACCTGAGAGGAGTAGACCGTGTTTGAAGAAGCAATAAGCTTTAGCTCCCAGCCTAGAGCATGAATCAGAGCACGATTCGCGTCTAACACAAACTCACTGTTTTCACCGTCCTGTAACTCGGCACCTGAGAGGTGTAGACCGTGTTTGAAAAAGCATTACGCTTGCGCTCCCAGCCTAGAGCATGAATCAGAGAACGATTCGCGTCTAACACAAACTCACTGTTTTCACCGTCCTGTAACTCGGCACCTGAGAGGTGTAGACCGTGTTTGAAAAAGCAATAAGCTTGCGCTCCCAGCCTAGAGCATGAATCAGAGCACGATTCGCGTCTAACACAAACTCACTGTTTTCACCGTCCTGTACCTCGGCACCTGAGAGGTGTAGACCGTGTTTGAAAAAGCATTACGCTTGCGCTCCCAGCCTAGAGCATGAATCAGAGCACGATTCGCGTCTAACACAAACTCACTGTTTTCACCGTTCTGTAACTCGGCACCAGAGAGATGTAGACCGTGTTTGAAAAAGCAAAAAGCTTGCGCTCCCAGCCTAGAGCATGAATCAGAGCACGATTCGCGTCTAACACAAACTCACTGTTTTCACCGTCCTGTAACTCGGCACCTGAGAGGAGTAGACCGTGTTTGAAAAAGCAATAAGCTTTAGCTCCCAGCCTAGAGCATGAATCAGAGCACGATTCGCGTCTAACACAAACTCACTGTTTTCACCGTCCTGTAACTCGGCACCTGAGAGGTGTAGACCGTGTTTGAAAAAGCATTACGCTTGCGCTCCCAGCCTAGAGCATGAATCAGAGCACGATTCGCGTCTAACACAAACTCACTGTTTTCACCGTCCTGTAACTCGGCACCTGAGAGGTGTAGACCGTGTTTGAAAAAGCAATAAGCTTGCGCTCCCAGCCTAGAGCATGAATCAGAGCACGATTCGCGTCTAACACAAACTCACTGTTTTCACCGTCCTGTAACTCGGCACCTGAGAGGTGTAGACCGTGTTTGAAAAAGCAATAAGCTTTAGCTCCCAGCCTAGAGCATGAATCAGAGCACGATTCGCGTCTAACACAAACTCACTGTTTTCACCGTCCTGTAACTCGGCACCTGAGAGATGTAGACCGTGTTTGAAAAAGCAATAAGCTTGCGCTCCCAGCCTAGAGCATGAATCATAGCACGATTCGCGTCTAACACAAACTCACTGTTTTCACCGTCCTGTAACTCGGCACCTGAGAGGTGTAGACCGTGTTTGAAAAAGCAATAAGCTTGCGCTCCCAGCCTAGAGCATGAATCAGAGCACGATTCGCGTCTAACACAAACTCACTGTTTTCACCGTCCTGTAACTCGGCACCTGAGAGGAGTAGACCGTGTTTGAAGAAGCAATAAGCTTTAGCTCCCAGCCTAGAGCATGAATCAGAGCACGATTCGCGTCTAACACAAACTCACTGTTTCCACCGTCCTGTAACTCGGCACCTGAGAGGTGTAGACCGTGTTTGAAAAAGCAATAAGCTTGCGCTCCCAGCCTAGAGCATGAATCAGAGCACGATTCGCGTCTAACACAAACTCACTGTTTTCACCGTCCTGTACCTCGGCACCTGAGAGGTGTAGACCGTGTTTGAAAAAGCAATAAGCTTGCGCTCCCAGCCTAGAGCATGAATCATAGCACGATTCGCGTCTAACACAAACTCACTGTTTTCACCGTCCTGTAACTCGGCACCTGAGAGGTGTAGACCGTGTTTGAGAAAGCAATAAGCTTGCGCTCCCAGCCTAGAGCATGAATCAGAGCACGATTCGCGTCTAACACAAACTCACTGTTTTCACCGTCCTGTACCTCGGCACCTGAGAGGTGTAGACCGTGTTTGAAAAAGCATTACGCTTGCGCTCCCAGCCTAGAGCATCAATACCAGCACGATTCGCGTCTAACACAAACTCACTGTTTTCACCGTCCTGTACCTCGGCACCTGAGAGGTGTAGACCGTGTTTGAAAAAGCAAAAAGCTTGCGCTCCCAGCCTAGAGCATGAATCAGAGCACGATTCGCGTCTAACACAAACTCACTGTTTTCACCGTCCTGTAACTCGGCACCTGAGAGGAGTAGACCGTGTTTGAAGAAGCAATAAGCTTGCGCTCCCAGCCTAGAGCATGAATCATAGCACGATTCGCGTCTAACACAAACTCACTGTTTTCACCGTCCTGTAACTCGGCACCTGAGAGGTGTAGACCGTGTTTGAGAAAGCAATAAGCTTGCGCTCCCAGCCTAGAGCATGAATCAGAGTACGATTCGCGTCTAACACAAACTCACTGTTTTCACCGTCCTGTACCTCGGCACCTGAGAGGTGTAGACCGTGTTTGAAAAAGCGTTACGCTTGCGCTCCCAGCCTAGAGCATGAATCAGAGCACGATTCGCGTCTAACACAAACTCACTGTTTTCACCGTTCTGTAACTCGGCACCAGAGAGATGTAGACCGTGTTTGAAAAAGCAAAAAGCTTGCGCTCCCAGCCTACAGCATGAATCAGAGCACGATTCGCGTCTAACACAAACTCACTGTTTTCACCGTCCTGTAACTCGGCACCTGAGGAGTAGACCGTGTTTGAAGAAGCAATAAGCTTTAGCTCCCAGCCTAGAGCATGAATCAGAGCACGATTCGCGTCTAACACAAACTCACTGTTTTCACCGTCCTGTAACTCGGCACCTGAGAGGTGTAGACCGTGTTTGAAAAAGCAATAAGCTTGCGCTCCCAGCCTAGAGCATGAATCAGAGCACGATTCGCGTCTAACACAAACTCACTGTTTTCACCGTCCTGTACCTCGGCACCTGAGAGGTGTAGACCGTGTTTGAAAAAGCAATAAGCTTGCGCTCCCAGCCTAGAGCATGAATCAGAGCACGATTCGCGTCTAACACAAACTCACTGTTTTCACCGTCCTGTAACTCGGCACCTGAGAGGAGTAGACCGTGTTTGAAAAACCAATAAGCTTTAGCTCCCAGCCTAGAGCATGAATCAGAGCACGATTCGCGTCTAACACAAACTCACTGTTTTCACCGTCCTGTAACTCGGCACCTGAGAGATGTAGACCGTGTTTGAAAAAGCAATAAGCTTGCGCTCCCAGCCTAGAGCATGAATCAGAGCACGATTCGCGTCTAACACAAACTCACTGTTTTCACCGTCCTGTACCTCGGCACCTGAGAGGTGTAGACCGTGTTTGAAAAAGCATTACGCTTGCGCTCCCAGCCTAGAGCATGAATCAGAGAACGATTCGCGTCTAACACAAACTCACTGTTTTCACCGTTCTGTAACTCGGCACCAGAGAGATGTAGACCGTGTTTGAAAAAGCAAAAAGCTTGCGCTCCCAGCCTAGAGCATGAATCAGAGCACGATTCGCGTCTAACACAAACTCACTGTTTTCACCGTCCTGTAACTCGGCACCTGAGAGGAGTAGACCGTGTTTGAAGAAGCAATAAGCTTTAGCTCCCAGCCTAGAGCATGAATCAGAGCACGATTCGCGTCTAACACAAACTCACTGTTTTCACCGTCCTGCAACTCGGCACCTGAGAGGTGTAGACCGTGTTTGAAAAAGCATTACGCTTGCGCTCCCAGCCTAGAGCATGAATCAGAGCACGATTCGCGTCTAACACAAACTCACTGTTTTCACCGTCCTGTAACTCGGCACCTGAGAGGTGTAGACCGTGTTTGAAAAAGCAATAAGCTTGCGCTCCCAGCCTAGAGCATGAATCAGAGCACGATTCGCGTCTAACACAAACTCACTGTTTTCACCGTCCTGTACCTCGGCACCTGAGAGGTGTAGACCGTGTTTGAAAAAGCATTACGCTTGCGCTCCCAGCCTAGAGCATGAATCAGAGCACGATTCGCGTCTAACACAAACTCACTGTTTTCACCGTTCTGTAACTCGGCACCAGAGAGATGTAGACCGTGTTTGAAAAAGCAAAAAGCTTGCGCTCCCAGCCTAGAGCATGAATCAGAGCACGATTCGCGTCTAACACAAACTCACTGTTTTCACCGTCCTGTAACTCGGCACCTGAGAGGAGTAGACCGTGTTTGAAGAAGCAATAAGCTTTAGCTCCCAGCCTAGAGCATGAATCAGAGCACGATTCGCGTCTAACACAAACTCACTGTTTTCACCGTCCTGTAACTCGGCACCTGAGAGGTGTAGACCGTGTTTGAAAAAGCATTACGCTTGCGCTCCCAGCCTAGAGCATGAATCAGAGCACGATTCGCGTCTAACACAAACTCACTGTTTTCACCGTCCTGTAACTCGGCACCTGAGAGGTGTAGACCGTGTTTGAAAAAGCAATAAGCTTGCGCTCCCAGCCTAGAGCATGAATCAGAGCACGATTCGCGTCTAACACAAACTCACTGTTTTCACCGTCCTGTAACTCGGCACCTGAGAGATGTCGACCGTGTTTGAAAAAGCAATAAGCTTTAGCTCCCAGCCTAGAGCATGAATCATAGCACGATTCGCGTCTAACACAAACTCACTGTTTTCACCGTCCTGTAACTCGGCACCTGAAAGATGTAGACCGTGTTTGAAAAAGCAATAAGCTTGCGCTCCCAGCCTAGAGCATGAATCATAGCACGATTCGCGTCTAACACAAACTCACTGTATTCACCGTCCTGTAACTCGGCACCTGAGAGCTGTAGACCGTGTTTGAGAAAGCAGTAAGCTTGCGCTCCCAGCCTAGAGCATGAATCAGAGCACGATTCGCGTCTAACACAAACTCACTGTTTTCACCGTCCTGTACCTCGGCACCTGAGAGGTGTAGACCGTGTTTGAAAAAGCATTACGCTTGCGCTCCCAGCCTAGAGCATCAATACCAGCACGATTCGCGTCTAACACAAACTCACTGTTTTCACCGTCCTGTACCTCGGCACCTGAGAGGTGTAGACCGTGTTTGAAAAAGCAAAAAGCTTGCGCTCCCAGCCTAGAGCATGAATCAGAGCACGATTCGCGTCTAACACAAACTCACTGTTTTCACCGTCCTGTAACTCGGCACCTGAGAGATGTAGACCGTGTTTGAAAAAGCAATAAGCTTGCGCTCCCAGCCTAGAGCATGAATCAGAGCACGATTCGCGTCTAACACAAACTCACTGTTTTCACCGTCCTGTACCTCGGCACCTGAGAGGTGTAGACCGTGTTTGAAAAAGCATTACGCTTGCGCTCCCAGCCTAGAGCATGAATCAGAGCACGATTCGCGTCTAACACAAACTCACTGTTTTCACCGTTCTGTAACTCGGCACCAGAGAGATGTAGACCGTGTTTGAAAAAGCATTACGCTTGCGCTCCCAGCCTAGAGCATGAATCAGAGCACGATTCGCGTCTAACACAAACTCACTGTTTTCACCGTCCTGTAACTCGGCACCTGAGAGGAGTAGACCGTGTTTGAAGAAGCAATAAGCTTTAGCTCCCAGCCTAGAGCATGAATCAGAGCACGATTCGCGTCTAACACAAACTCACTGTTTTCACCGTCCTGTAACTCGGCACCTGAGAGGTGTAGACCGTGTTTGAAAAAGCATTACGCTTGCGCTCCCAGCCTAGAGCATGAATCAGAGAACGATTCGCGTCTAACACAAACTCACTGTTTTCACCGTCCTGTAACTCGGCACCTGAGAGGTGTAGACCGTGTTTGAAAAAGCAATAAGCTTGCGCTCCCAGCCTAGAGCATGAATCAGAGCACGATTCGCGTCTAACACAAACTCACTGTTTTCACCGTCCTGTACCTCGGCACCTGAGAGGTGTAGACCGTGTTTGAAAAAGCATTACGCTTGCGCTCCCAGCCTAGAGCATGAATCAGAGCACGATTCGCGTCTAACACAAACTCACTGTTTTCACCGTTCTGTAACTCGGCACCAGAGAGATGTAGACCGTGTTTGAAAAAGCAAAAAGCTTGCGCTCCCAGCCTAGAGCATGAATCAGAGCACGATTCGCGTCTAACACAAACTCACTGTTTTCACCGTCCTGTAACTCGGCACCTGAGAGGAGTAGACCGTGTTTGAAAAAGCAATAAGCTTTAGCTCCCAGCCTAGAGCATGAATCAGAGCACGATTCGCGTCTAACACAAACTCACTGTTTTCACCGTCCTGTAACTCGGCACCTGAGAGGTGTAGACCGTGTTTGAAAAAGCATTACGCTTGCGCTCCCAGCCTAGAGCATGAATCAGAGCACGATTCGCGTCTAACACAAACTCACTGTTTTCACCGTCCTGTAACTCGGCACCTGAGAGGTGTAGACCGTGTTTGAAAAAGCAATAAGCTTGCGCTCCCAGCCTAGAGCATGAATCAGAGCACGATTCGCGTCTAACACAAACTCACTGTTTTCACCGTCCTGTAACTCGGCACCTGAGAGGTGTAGACCGTGTTTGAAAAAGCAATAAGCTTTAGCTCCCAGCCTAGAGCATGAATCAGAGCACGATTCGCGTCTAACACAAACTCACTGTTTTCACCGTCCTGTAACTCGGCACCTGAGAGATGTAGACCGTGTTTGAAAAAGCAATAAGCTTGCGCTCCCAGCCTAGAGCATGAATCATAGCACGATTCGCGTCTAACACAAACTCACTGTTTTCACCGTCCTGTAACTCGGCACCTGAGAGGTGTAGACCGTGTTTGAAAAAGCAATAAGCTTGCGCTCCCAGCCTAGAGCATGAATCAGAGCACGATTCGCGTCTAACACAAACTCACTGTTTTCACCGTCCTGTAACTCGGCACCTGAGAGATGTCGACCGTGTTTGAAAAAGCAATAAGCTTGCGCTCCCAGCCTAGAGCATGAATCATAGCACGATTCGCGTCTAACACAAACTCACTGTTTTCACCGTCCTGTAACTCGGCACCTGAAAGATGTAGACCGTGTTTGAAAAAGCAATAAGCTTGCGCTCCCAGCCTAGAGCATGAATCATAGCACGATTCGCGTCTAACACAAACTCACTGTATTCACCGTCCTGTAACTCGGCACCTGAGAGGTGTAGACCGTGTTTGAGAAAGCAGTAAGCTTGCGCTCCCAGCCTAGAGCATGAATCAGAGCACGATTCGCGTCTAACACAAACTCACTGTTTTCACCGTCCTGTACCTCGGCACCTGAGAGGTGTAGACCGTGTTTGAAAAAGCATTACGCTTGCGCTTCCAGCCTAGAGCATCAATACCAGCACGATTCGCGTCTAACACAAACTCACTGTTTTCACCGTCCTGTACCTCGGCACCTGAGAGGTGTAGACCGTGTTTGAAAAAGCAAAAAGCTTGCGCTCCCAGCCTAGAGCATGAATCAGAGCACGATTCGCGTCTAACACAAACTCACTGTTTTCACCGTCCTGTAACTCGGCACCTGAGAGATGTAGACCGTGTTTGAAAAAGCAATAAGCTTGCGCTCCCAGCCTAGAGCATGAATCAGAGCACGATTCGCGTCTAACACAAACTCACTGTTTTCACCGTCCTGTACCTCGGCACCTGAGAGGTGTAGACCGTGTTTGAAAAAGCATTACGCTTGCGCTCCCAGCCTAGAGCATGAATCAGAGAACGATTCGCGTCTAACACAAACTCACTGTTTTCACCGTTCTGTAACTCGGCACCAGAGAGATGTAGACCGTGTTTGAAAAAGCAAAAAGCTTGCGCTCCCAGCCTAGAGCATGAATCAGAGCACGATTCGCGTCTAACACAAACTCACTGTTTTCACCGTCCTGTAACTCGGCACCTGAGAGGAGTAGACCGTGTTTGAAGAAGCAATAAGCTTTAGCTCCCAGCCTAGAGCATGAATCAGAGCACGATTCGCGTCTAACACAAACTCACTGTTTTCACCGTCCTGTAACTCGGCACCTGAGAGGTGTAGACCGTGTTTGAAAAAGCATTACGCTTGCGCTCCCAGCCTAGAGCATGAATCAGAGCACGATTCGCGTCTAACACAAACTCACTGTTTTCACCGTCCTGTAACTCGGCACCTGAGAGGTGTAGACCGTGTTTGAAAAAGCAATAAGCTTGCGCTCCCAGCCTAGAGCATGAATCAGAGCACGATTCGCGTCTAACACAAACTCACTGTTTTCACCGTCCTGTACCTCGGCACCTGAGAGGTGTAGACCGTGTTTGAAAAAGCATTACGCTTGCGCTCCCAGCCTAGAGCATGAATCAGAGCACGATTCGCGTCTAACACAAACTCACTGTTTTCACCGTTCTGTAACTCGGCACCAGAGAGATGTAGACCGTGTTTGAAAAAGCAAAAAGCTTGCGCTCCCAGCCTAGAGCATGAATCAGAGCACGATTCGCGTCTAACACAAACTCACTGTTTTCACCGTCCTGTAACTCGGCACCTGAGAGGAGTAGACCGTGTTTGAAGAAGCAATAAGCTTTAGCTCCCAGCCTAGAGCATGAATCAGAGCACGATTCGCGTCTAACACAAACTCACTGTTTTCACCGTCCTGTAACTCGGCACCTGAGAGGTGTAGACCGTGTTTGAAAAAGCATTACGCTTGCGCTCCCAGCCTAGAGCATGAATCAGAGCACGATTCGCGTCTAACACAAACTCACTGTTTTCACCGTCCTGTAACTCGGCACCTGAGAGGTGTAGACCGTGTTTGAAAAAGCAATAAGCTTGCGCTCCCAGCCTAGAGCATGAATCAGAGCACGATTCGCGTCTAACACAAACTCACTGTTTTCACCGTCCTGTAACTCGGCACCTGAGAGATGTCGACCGTGTTTGAAAAAGCAATAAGCTTTAGCTCCCAGCCTAGAGCATGAATCATAGCACGATTCGCGTCTAACACAAACTCACTGTTTTCACCGTCCTGTAACTCGGCACCTGAAAGATGTAGACCGTGTTTGAAAAAGCAATAAGCTTGCGCTCCCAGCCTAGAGCATGAATCATAGCACGATTCGCGTCTAACACAAACTCACTGTATTCACCGTCCTGTAACTCGGCACCTGAGAGCTGTAGACCGTGTTTGAGAAAGCAGTAAGCTTGCGCTCCCAGCCTAGAGCATGAATCAGAGCACGATTCGCGTCTAACACAAACTCACTGTTTTCACCGTCCTGTACCTCGGCACCTGAGAGGTGTAGACCGTGTTTGAAAAAGCATTACGCTTGCGCTCCCAGCCTAGAGCATCAATACCAGCACGATTCGCGTCTAACACAAACTCACTGTTTTCACCGTCCTGTACCTCGGCACCTGAGAGGTGTAGACCGTGTTTGAAAAAGCAAAAAGCTTGCGCTCCCAGCCTAGAGCATGAATCAGAGCACGATTCGCGTCTAACACAAACTCACTGTTTTCACCGTCCTGTAACTCGGCACCTGAGAGATGTAGACCGTGTTTGAAAAAGCAATAAGCTTGCGCTCCCAGCCTAGAGCATGAATCAGAGCACGATTCGCGTCTAACACAAACTCACTGTTTTCACCGTCCTGTACCTCGGCACCTGAGAGGTGTAGACCGTGTTTGAAAAAGCATTACGCTTGCGCTCCCAGCCTAGAGCATGAATCAGAGCACGATTCGCGTCTAACACAAACTCACTGTTTTCACCGTTCTGTAACTCGGCACCAGAGAGATGTAGACCGTGTTTGAAAAAGCAAAAAGCTTGCGCTCCCAGCCTAGAGCATGAATCAGAGCACGATTCGCGTCTAACACAAACTCACTGTTTTCACCGTCCTGTAACTCGGCACCTGAGAGGAGTAGACCGTGTTTGAAGAAGCAATAAGCTTTAGCTCCCAGCCTAGAGCATGAATCAGAGCACGATTCGCGTCTAACACAAACTCACTGTTTTCACCGTCCTGTAACTCGGCACCTGAGAGGTGTAGACCGTGTTTGAAAAAGCATTACGCTTGCGCTCCCAGCCTAGAGCATGAATCAGAGAACGATTCGCGTCTAACACAAACTCACTGTTTTCACCGTCCTGTAACTCGGCACCTGAGAGGTGTAGACCGTGTTTGAAAAAGCAATAAGCTTGCGCTCCCAGCCTAGAGCATGAATCAGAGCACGATTCGCGTCTAACACAAACTCACTGTTTTCACCGTCCTGTACCTCGGCACCTGAGAGGTGTAGACCGTGTTTGAAAAAGCATTACGCTTGCGCTCCCAGCCTAGAGCATGAATCAGAGCACGATTCGCGTCTAACACAAACTCACTGTTTTCACCGTTCTGTAACTCGGCACCAGAGAGATGTAGACCGTGTTTGAAAAAGCAAAAAGCTTGCGCTCCCAGCCTAGAGCATGAATCAGAGCACGATTCGCGTCTAACACAAACTCACTGTTTTCACCGTCCTGTAACTCGGCACCTGAGAGGAGTAGACCGTGTTTGAAAAAGCAATAAGCTTTAGCTCCCAGCCTAGAGCATGAATCAGAGCACGATTCGCGTCTAACACAAACTCACTGTTTTCACCGTCCTGTAACTCGGCACCTGAGAGGTGTAGACCGTGTTTGAAAAAGCATTACGCTTGCGCTCCCAGCCTAGAGCATGAATCAGAGCACGATTCGCGTCTAACACAAACTCACTGTTTTCACCGTCCTGTAACTCGGCACCTGAGAGGTGTAGACCGTGTTTGAAAAAGCAATAAGCTTGCGCTCCCAGCCTAGAGCATGAATCAGAGCACGATTCGCGTCTAACACAAACTCACTGTTTTCACCGTCCTGTAACTCGGCACCTGAGAGGTGTAGACCGTGTTTGAAAAAGCAATAAGCTTTAGCTCCCAGCCTAGAGCATGAATCAGAGCACGATTCGCGTCTAACACAAACTCACTGTTTTCACCGTCCTGTAACTCGGCACCTGAGAGATGTAGACCGTGTTTGAAAAAGCAATAAGCTTGCGCTCCCAGCCTAGAGCATGAATCATAGCACGATTCGCGTCTAACACAAACTCACTGTTTTCACCGTCCTGTAACTCGGCACCTGAGAGGTGTAGACCGTGTTTGAAAAAGCAATAAGCTTGCGCTCCCAGCCTAGAGCATGAATCAGAGCACGATTCGCGTCTAACACAAACTCACTGTTTTCACCGTCCTGTAACTCGGCACCTGAGAGGAGTAGACCGTGTTTGAAGAAGCAATAAGCTTTAGCTCCCAGCCTAGAGCATGAATCAGAGCACGATTCGCGTCTAACACAAACTCACTGTTTCCACCGTCCTGTAACTCGGCACCTGAGAGGTGTAGACCGTGTTTGAAAAAGCAATAAGCTTGCGCTCCCAGCCTAGAGCATGAATCAGAGCACGATTCGCGTCTAACACAAACTCACTGTTTTCACCGTCCTGTACCTCGGCACCTGAGAGGTGTAGACCGTGTTTGAAAAAGCAATAAGCTTGCGCTCCCAGCCTAGAGCATGAATCATAGCACGATTCGCGTCTAACACAAACTCACTGTTTTCACCGTCCTGTAACTCGGCACCTGAGAGGTGTAGACCGTGTTTGAGAAAGCAATAAGCTTGCGCTCCCAGCCTAGAGCATGAATCAGAGCACGATTCGCGTCTAACACAAACTCACTGTTTTCACCGTCCTGTACCTCGGCACCTGAGAGGTGTAGACCGTGTTTGAAAAAGCATTACGCTTGCGCTCCCAGCCTAGAGCATCAATACCAGCACGATTCGCGTCTAACACAAACTCACTGTTTTCACCGTCCTGTACCTCGGCACCTGAGAGGTGTAGACCGTGTTTGAAAAAGCAAAAAGCTTGCGCTCCCAGCCTAGAGCATGAATCAGAGCACGATTCGCGTCTAACACAAACTCACTGTTTTCACCGTCCTGTAACTCGGCACCTGAGAGGAGTAGACCGTGTTTGAAGAAGCAATAAGCTTGCGCTCCCAGCCTAGAGCATGAATCATAGCACGATTCGCGTCTAACACAAACTCACTGTTTTCACCGTCCTGTAACTCGGCACCTGAGAGGTGTAGACCGTGTTTGAGAAAGCAATAAGCTTGCGCTCCCAGCCTAGAGCATGAATCAGAGTACGATTCGCGTCTAACACAAACTCACTGTTTTCACCGTCCTGTACCTCGGCACCTGAGAGGTGTAGACCGTGTTTGAAAAAGCGTTACGCTTGCGCTCCCAGCCTAGAGCATGAATCAGAGCACGATTCGCGTCTAACACAAACTCACTGTTTTCACCGTTCTGTAACTCGGCACCAGAGAGATGTAGACCGTGTTTGAAAAAGCAAAAAGCTTGCGCTCCCAGCCTACAGCATGAATCAGAGCACGATTCGCGTCTAACACAAACTCACTGTTTTCACCGTCCTGTAACTCGGCACCTGAGGAGTAGACCGTGTTTGAAGAAGCAATAAGCTTTAGCTCCCAGCCTAGAGCATGAATCAGAGCACGATTCGCGTCTAACACAAACTCACTGTTTTCACCGTCCTGTAACTCGGCACCTGAGAGGTGTAGACCGTGTTTGAAAAAGCAATAAGCTTGCGCTCCCAGCCTAGAGCATGAATCAGAGCACGATTCGCGTCTAACACAAACTCACTGTTTTCACCGTCCTGTACCTCGGCACCTGAGAGGTGTAGACCGTGTTTGAAAAAGCAATAAGCTTGCGCTCCCAGCCTAGAGCATGAATCAGAGCACGATTCGCGTCTAACACAAACTCACTGTTTTCACCGTCCTGTAACTCGGCACCTGAGAGGAGTAGACCGTGTTTGAAAAACCAATAAGCTTTAGCTCCCAGCCTAGAGCATGAATCAGAGCACGATTCGCGTCTAACACAAACTCACTGTTTTCACCGTCCTGTAACTCGGCACCTGAGAGATGTAGACCGTGTTTGAAAAAGCAATAAGCTTGCGCTCCCAGCCTAGAGCATGAATCAGAGCACGATTCGCGTCTAACACAAACTCACTGTTTTCACCGTCCTGTACCTCGGCACCTGAGAGGTGTAGACCGTGTTTGAAAAAGCATTACGCTTGCGCTCCCAGCCTAGAGCATGAATCAGAGAACGATTCGCGTCTAACACAAACTCACTGTTTTCACCGTTCTGTAACTCGGCACCAGAGAGATGTAGACCGTGTTTGAAAAAGCAAAAAGCTTGCGCTCCCAGCCTAGAGCATGAATCAGAGCACGATTCGCGTCTAACACAAACTCACTGTTTTCACCGTCCTGTAACTCGGCACCTGAGAGGAGTAGACCGTGTTTGAAGAAGCAATAAGCTTTAGCTCCCAGCCTAGAGCATGAATCAGAGCACGATTCGCGTCTAACACAAACTCACTGTTTTCACCGTCCTGCAACTCGGCACCTGAGAGGTGTAGACCGTGTTTGAAAAAGCATTACGCTTGCGCTCCCAGCCTAGAGCATGAATCAGAGCACGATTCGCGTCTAACACAAACTCACTGTTTTCACCGTCCTGTAACTCGGCACCTGAGAGGTGTAGACCGTGTTTGAAAAAGCAATAAGCTTGCGCTCCCAGCCTAGAGCATGAATCAGAGCACGATTCGCGTCTAACACAAACTCACTGTTTTCACCGTCCTGTACCTCGGCACCTGAGAGGTGTAGACCGTGTTTGAAAAAGCATTACGCTTGCGCTCCCAGCCTAGAGCATGAATCAGAGCACGATTCGCGTCTAACACAAACTCACTGTTTTCACCGTTCTGTAACTCGGCACCAGAGAGATGTAGACCGTGTTTGAAAAAGCAAAAAGCTTGCGCTCCCAGCCTAGAGCATGAATCAGAGCACGATTCGCGTCTAACACAAACTCACTGTTTTCACCGTCCTGTAACTCGGCACCTGAGAGGAGTAGACCGTGTTTGAAGAAGCAATAAGCTTTAGCTCCCAGCCTAGAGCATGAATCAGAGCACGATTCGCGTCTAACACAAACTCACTGTTTTCACCGTCCTGTAACTCGGCACCTGAGAGGTGTAGACCGTGTTTGAAAAAGCATTACGCTTGCGCTCCCAGCCTAGAGCATGAATCAGAGCACGATTCGCGTCTAACACAAACTCACTGTTTTCACCGTCCTGTAACTCGGCACCTGAGAGGTGTAGACCGTGTTTGAAAAAGCAATAAGCTTGCGCTCCCAGCCTAGAGCATGAATCAGAGCACGATTCGCGTCTAACACAAACTCACTGTTTTCACCGTCCTGTAACTCGGCACCTGAGAGATGTCGACCGTGTTTGAAAAAGCAATAAGCTTTAGCTCCCAGCCTAGAGCATGAATCATAGCACGATTCGCGTCTAACACAAACTCACTGTTTTCACCGTCCTGTAACTCGGCACCTGAAAGATGTAGACCGTGTTTGAAAAAGCAATAAGCTTGCGCTCCCAGCCTAGAGCATGAATCATAGCACGATTCGCGTCTAACACAAACTCACTGTATTCACCGTCCTGTAACTCGGCACCTGAGAGCTGTAGACCGTGTTTGAGAAAGCAGTAAGCTTGCGCTCCCAGCCTAGAGCATGAATCAGAGCACGATTCGCGTCTAACACAAACTCACTGTTTTCACCGTCCTGTACCTCGGCACCTGAGAGGTGTAGACCGTGTTTGAAAAAGCATTACGCTTGCGCTCCCAGCCTAGAGCATCAATACCAGCACGATTCGCGTCTAACACAAACTCACTGTTTTCACCGTCCTGTACCTCGGCACCTGAGAGGTGTAGACCGTGTTTGAAAAAGCAAAAAGCTTGCGCTCCCAGCCTAGAGCATGAATCAGAGCACGATTCGCGTCTAACACAAACTCACTGTTTTCACCGTCCTGTAACTCGGCACCTGAGAGATGTAGACCGTGTTTGAAAAAGCAATAAGCTTGCGCTCCCAGCCTAGAGCATGAATCAGAGCACGATTCGCGTCTAACACAAACTCACTGTTTTCACCGTCCTGTACCTCGGCACCTGAGAGGTGTAGACCGTGTTTGAAAAAGCATTACGCTTGCGCTCCCAGCCTAGAGCATGAATCAGAGCACGATTCGCGTCTAACACAAACTCACTGTTTTCACTGTTCTGTAACTCGGCACCAGAGAGATGTAGACCGTGTTTGAAAAAGCATTACGCTTGCGCTCCCAGCCTAGAGCATGAATCAGAGCACGATTCGCGTCTAACACAAACTCACTGTTTTCACCGTCCTGTAACTCGGCACCTGAGAGGAGTAGACCGTGTTTGAAGAAGCAATAAGCTTTAGCTCCCAGCCTAGAGCATGAATCAGAGCACGATTCGCGTCTAACACAAACTCACTGTTTTCACCGTCCTGTAACTCGGCACCTGAGAGGTGTAGACCGTGTTTGAAAAAGCATTACGCTTGCGCTCCCAGCCTAGAGCATGAATCAGAGAACGATTCGCGTCTAACACAAACTCACTGTTTTCACCGTCCTGTAACTCGGCACCTGAGAGGTGTAGACCGTGTTTGAAAAAGCAATAAGCTTGCGCTCCCAGCCTAGAGCATGAATCAGAGCACGATTCGCGTCTAACACAAACTCACTGTTTTCACCGTCCTGTACCTCGGCACCTGAGAGGTGTAGACCGTGTTTGAAAAAGCATTACGCTTGCGCTCCCAGCCTAGAGCATGAATCAGAGCACGATTCGCGTCTAACACAAACTCACTGTTTTCACCGTTCTGTAACTCGGCACCAGAGAGATGTAGACCGTGTTTGAAAAAGCAAAAAGCTTGCGCTCCCAGCCTAGAGCATGAATCAGAGCACGATTCGCGTCTAACACAAACTCACTGTTTTCACCGTCCTGTAACTCGGCACCTGAGAGGAGTAGACCGTGTTTGAAAAAGCAATAAGCTTTAGCTCCCAGCCTAGAGCATGAATCAGAGCACGATTCGCGTCTAACACAAACTCACTGTTTTCACCGTCCTGTAACTCGGCACCTGAGAGGTGTAGACCGTGTTTGAAAAAGCATTACGCTTGCGCTCCCAGCCTAGAGCATGAATCAGAGCACGATTCGCGTCTAACACAAACTCACTGTTTTCACCGTCCTGTAACTCGGCACCTGAGAGGTGTAGACCGTGTTTGAAAAAGCAATAAGCTTGCGCTCCCAGCCTAGAGCATGAATCAGAGCACGATTCGCGTCTAACACAAACTCACTGTTTTCACCGTCCTGTAACTCGGCACCTGAGAGGTGTAGACCGTGTTTGAAAAAGCAATAAGCTTTAGCTCCCAGCCTAGAGCATGAATCAGAGCACGATTCGCGTCTAACACAAACTCACTGTTTTCACCGTCCTGTAACTCGGCACCTGAGAGATGTAGACCGTGTTTGAAAAAGCAATAAGCTTGCGCTCCCAGCCTAGAGCATGAATCATAGCACGATTCGCGTCTAACACAAACTCACTGTTTTCACCGTCCTGTAACTCGGCACCTGAGAGGTGTAGACCGTGTTTGAAAAAGCAATAAGCTTGCGCTCCCAGCCTAGAGCATGAATCAGAGCACGATTCGCGTCTAACACAAACTCACTGTTTTCACCGTCCTGTAACTCGGCACCTGAGAGGAGTAGACCGTGTTTGAAGAAGCAATAAGCTTTAGCTCCCAGCCTAGAGCATGAATCAGAGCACGATTCGCGTCTAACACAAACTCACTGTTTCCACCGTCCTGTAACTCGGCACCTGAGAGGTGTAGACCGTGTTTGAAAAAGCAATAAGCTTGCGCTCCCAGCCTAGAGCATGAATCAGAGCACGATTCGCGTCTAACACAAACTCACTGTTTTCACCGTCCTGTACCTCGGCACCTGAGAGGTGTAGACCGTGTTTGAAAAAGCAATAAGCTTGCGCTCCCAGCCTAGAGCATGAATCATAGCACGATTCGCGTCTAACACAAACTCACTGTTTTCACCGTCCTGTAACTCGGCACCTGAGAGGTGTAGACCGTGTTTGAGAAAGCAATAAGCTTGCGCTCCCAGCCTAGAGCATGAATCAGAGCACGATTCGCGTCTAACACAAACTCACTGTTTTCACCGTCCTGTACCTCGGCACCTGAGAGGTGTAGACCGTGTTTGAAAAAGCATTACGCTTGCGCTCCCAGCCTAGAGCATCAATACCAGCACGATTCGCGTCTAACACAAACTCACTGTTTTCACCGTCCTGTACCTCGGCACCTGAGAGGTGTAGACCGTGTTTGAAAAAGCAAAAAGCTTGCGCTCCCAGCCTAGAGCATGAATCAGAGCACGATTCGCGTCTAACACAAACTCACTGTTTTCACCGTCCTGTAACTCGGCACCTGAGAGGAGTAGACCGTGTTTGAAGAAGCAATAAGCTTGCGCTCCCAGCCTAGAGCATGAATCATAGCACGATTCGCGTCTAACACAAACTCACTGTTTTCACCGTCCTGTAACTCGGCACCTGAGAGGTGTAGACCGTGTTTGAGAAAGCAATAAGCTTGCGCTCCCAGCCTAGAGCATGAATCAGAGTACGATTCGCGTCTAACACAAACTCACTGTTTTCACCGTCCTGTACCTCGGCACCTGAGAGGTGTAGACCGTGTTTGAAAAAGCGTTACGCTTGCGCTCCCAGCCTAGAGCATGAATCAGAGCACGATTCGCGTCTAACACAAACTCACTGTTTTCACCGTTCTGTAACTCGGCACCAGAGAGATGTAGACCGTGTTTGAAAAAGCAAAAAGCTTGCGCTCCCAGCCTACAGCATGAATCAGAGCACGATTCGCGTCTAACACAAACTCACTGTTTTCACCGTCCTGTAACTCGGCACCTGAGGAGTAGACCGTGTTTGAAGAAGCAATAAGCTTTAGCTCCCAGCCTAGAGCATGAATCAGAGCACGATTCGCGTCTAACACAAACTCACTGTTTTCACCGTCCTGTAACTCGGCACCTGAGAGGTGTAGACCGTGTTTGAAAAAGCAATAAGCTTGCGCTCCCAGCCTAGAGCATGAATCAGAGCACGATTCGCGTCTAACACAAACTCACTGTTTTCACCGTCCTGTACCTCGGCACCTGAGAGGTGTAGACCGTGTTTGAAAAAGCAATAAGCTTGCGCTCCCAGCCTAGAGCATGAATCAGAGCACGATTCGCGTCTAACACAAACTCACTGTTTTCACCGTCCTGTAACTCGGCACCTGAGAGGAGTAGACCGTGTTTGAAAAACCAATAAGCTTTAGCTCCCAGCCTAGAGCATGAATCAGAGCACGATTCGCGTCTAACACAAACTCACTGTTTTCACCGTCCTGTAACTCGGCACCTGAGAGGTGTAGACCGTGTTTGAAAAAGCAATAAGCTTTAGCTCCCAGCCTAGAGCATGAATCAGAGCACGATTCGCGTCTAACACAAACTCACTGTTTTCACCGTCCTGTAACTCGGCACCTGAGAGATGTAGACCGTGTTTGAAAAAGCAATAAGCTTGCGCTCCCAGCCTAGAGCATGAATCAGAGCACGATTCGCGTCTAACACAAACTCACCGTTTTCACCGTCCTGTACCTCGGCACCTGAGAGGTGTAGACCGTGTTTGAAAAAGCATTACGCTTGCGCTCCCAGCCTAGAGCATGAATCAGAGCACGATTCGCGTCTAACACAAACTCACTGTTTTCACCGTCCTGTAACTCGGCACCTGAGAGGAGTAGACCGTGTTTGAAGAAGCAATAAGCTTTAGCTCCCAGCCTAGAGCATGAATCAGAGCACGATTCGCGTCTAACACAAACTCACTGTTTTCACCGTCCTGTAACTCGGCACCTGAGAGGTGTAGACCGTGTTTGAAAAAGCAATAGGCTTGCGCTCCCAGCCTACAGCATGAATCAGAGCACGATTCGCGTCTAACACAAACTCACTGTTTTCACCGTCCTGTACCTCGGCACCTGAGAGGTGTAGACCGTGTTTGAAAAAGCAATAAGCTTGCGCTCCCAGCCTAGAGCATGAATCAGAGCACGATTCGCGTCTAACACAAACTCACTGTTTTCACCGTCCTGTAACTCGGCACCTGAGAGGAGTAGACCGTGTTTGAAAAACCAATAAGCTTTAGCTCCCAGCCTAGAGCATGAATCAGAGCACGATTCGCGTCTAACACAAACTCACTGTTTTCACCGTCCTGTAACTCGGCACCTGAGAGGTGTAGACCGTGTTTGAAAAAGCAATAAGCTTTAGCTCCCAGCCTAGAGCATGAATCAGAGCACGATTTGCGTCTAACACAAACTCACTGTTTTCACCGTCCTGTAACTCGGCACCTGAGAGGAGTAGACCGTGTTTGAAAACCAATAAGCTTTAGCTCCCAGCCTAGAGCATGAATCAGAGCACGATTCGCGTCTAACACAAACTCACTGTTTTCACCGTCCTGTAACTCGGCACCTGAGAGGTGTAGACCGTGTTTGAAAAAGCAATAAGCTTTAGCTCCCAGCCTAGAGCATGAATCAGAGCACGATTCGCGTCTAACACAAACTCACTGTTTTCACCGTCCTGTAACTCGGCACCTGAGAGATGTAGACCGTGTTTGAAAAAGCATTACGCTTGCGCTTCCAGCCTAGAGCATCAATACCAGCACGATTCGCGTCTAACACAAACTCACTGTTTTCACCGTCCTGTACCTCGGCACCTGAGAGGTGTAGACCGTGTTTGAAAAAGCAAAAAGCTTGCGCTCCCAGCCTAGAGCATGAATCAGAGCACGATTCGCGTCTAACACAAACTCACTGTTTTCACCGTCCTGTAACTCGGCACCTGAGAGATGTAGACCGTGTTTGAAAAAGCAATAAGCTTGCGCTCCCAGCCTAGAGCATGAATCAGAGCACGATTCGCGTCTAACACAAACTCACTGTTTTCACCGTCCTGTACCTCGGCACCTGAGAGGTGTAGACCGTGTTTGAAAAAGCATTACGCTTGCGCTCCCAGCCTAGAGCATGAATCAGAGAACGATTCGCGTCTAACACAAACTCACTGTTTTCACCGTTCTGTAACTCGGCACCAGAGAGATGTAGACCGTGTTTGAAAAAGCAAAAAGCTTGCGCTCCCAGCCTAGAGCATGAATCAGAGCACGATTCGCGTCTAACACAAACTCACTGTTTTCACCGTCCTGTAACTCGGCACCTGAGAGGAGTAGACCGTGTTTGAAGAAGCAATAAGCTTTAGCTCCCAGCCTAGAGCATGAATCAGAGCACGATTCGCGTCTAACACAAACTCACTGTTTTCACCGTCCTGTAACTCGGCACCTGAGAGGTGTAGACCGTGTTTGAAAAAGCATTACGCTTGCGCTCCCAGCCTAGAGCATGAATCAGAGCACGATTCGCGTCTAACACAAACTCACTGTTTTCACCGTCCTGTAACTCGGCACCTGAGAGGTGTAGACCGTGTTTGAAAAAGCAATAAGCTTGCGCTCCCAGCCTAGAGCATGAATCAGAGCACGATTCGCGTCTAACACAAACTCACTGTTTTCACCGTCCTGTACCTCGGCACCTGAGAGGTGTAGACCGTGTTTGAAAAAGCATTACGCTTGCGCTCCCAGCCTAGAGCATGAATCAGAGCACGATTCGCGTCTAACACAAACTCACTGTTTTCACCGTTCTGTAACTCGGCACCAGAGAGATGTAGACCGTGTTTGAAAAAGCAAAAAGCTTGCGCTCCCAGCCTAGAGCATGAATCAGAGCACGATTCGCGTCTAACACAAACTCACTGTTTTCACCGTCCTGTAACTCGGCACCTGAGAGGAGTAGACCGTGTTTGAAGAAGCAATAAGCTTTAGCTCCCAGCCTAGAGCATGAATCAGAGCACGATTCGCGTCTAACACAAACTCACTGTTTTCACCGTCCTGTAACTCGGCACCTGAGAGGTGTAGACCGTGTTTGAAAAAGCATTACGCTTGCGCTCCCAGCCTAGAGCATGAATCAGAGCACGATTCGCGTCTAACACAAACTCACTGTTTTCACCGTCCTGTAACTCGGCACCTGAGAGGTGTAGACCGTGTTTGAAAAAGCAATAAGCTTGCGCTCCCAGCCTAGAGCATGAATCAGAGCACGATTCGCGTCTAACACAAACTCACTGTTTTCACCGTCCTGTAACTCGGCACCTGAGAGATGTCGACCGTGTTTGAAAAAGCAATAAGCTTTAGCTCCCAGCCTAGAGCATGAATCATAGCACGATTCGCGTCTAACACAAACTCACTGTTTTCACCGTCCTGTAACTCGGCACCTGAAAGATGTAGACCGTGTTTGAAAAAGCAATAAGCTTGCGCTCCCAGCCTAGAGCATGAATCATAGCACGATTCGCGTCTAACACAAACTCACTGTATTCACCGTCCTGTAACTCGGCACCTGAGAGCTGTAGACCGTGTTTGAGAAAGCAGTAAGCTTGCGCTCCCAGCCTAGAGCATGAATCAGAGCACGATTCGCGTCTAACACAAACTCACTGTTTTCACCGTCCTGTACCTCGGCACCTGAGAGGTGTAGACCGTGTTTGAAAAAGCATTACGCTTGCGCTCCCAGCCTAGAGCATCAATACCAGCACGATTCGCGTCTAACACAAACTCACTGTTTTCACCGTCCTGTACCTCGGCACCTGAGAGGTGTAGACCGTGTTTGAAAAAGCAAAAAGCTTGCGCTCCCAGCCTAGAGCATGAATCAGAGCACGATTCGCGTCTAACACAAACTCACTGTTTTCACCGTCCTGTAACTCGGCACCTGAGAGATGTAGACCGTGTTTGAAAAAGCAATAAGCTTGCGCTCCCAGCCTAGAGCATGAATCAGAGCACGATTCGCGTCTAACACAAACTCACTGTTTTCACCGTCCTGTACCTCGGCACCTGAGAGGTGTAGACCGTGTTTGAAAAAGCATTACGCTTGCGCTCCCAGCCTAGAGCATGAATCAGAGCACGATTCGCGTCTAACACAAACTCACTGTTTTCACCGTTCTGTAACTCGGCACCAGAGAGATGTAGACCGTGTTTGAAAAAGCAAAAAGCTTGCGCTCCCAGCCTAGAGCATGAATCAGAGCACGATTCGCGTCTAACACAAACTCACTGTTTTCACCGTCCTGTAACTCGGCACCTGAGAGGAGTAGACCGTGTTTGAAGAAGCAATAAGCTTTAGCTCCCAGCCTAGAGCATGAATCAGAGCACGATTCGCGTCTAACACAAACTCACTGTTTTCACCGTCCTGTAACTCGGCACCTGAGAGGTGTAGACCGTGTTTGAAAAAGCATTACGCTTGCGCTCCCAGCCTAGAGCATGAATCAGAGAACGATTCGCGTCTAACACAAACTCACTGTTTTCACCGTCCTGTAACTCGGCACCTGAGAGGTGTAGACCGTGTTTGAAAAAGCAATAAGCTTGCGCTCCCAGCCTAGAGCATGAATCAGAGCACGATTCGCGTCTAACACAAACTCACTGTTTTCACCGTCCTGTACCTCGGCACCTGAGAGGTGTAGACCGTGTTTGAAAAAGCATTACGCTTGCGCTCCCAGCCTAGAGCATGAATCAGAGCACGATTCGCGTCTAACACAAACTCACTGTTTTCACCGTTCTGTAACTCGGCACCAGAGAGATGTAGACCGTGTTTGAAAAAGCAAAAAGCTTGCGCTCCCAGCCTAGAGCATGAATCAGAGCACGATTCGCGTCTAACACAAACTCACTGTTTTCACCGTCCTGTAACTCGGCACCTGAGAGGAGTAGACCGTGTTTGAAAAAGCAATAAGCTTTAGCTCCCAGCCTAGAGCATGAATCAGAGCACGATTCGCGTCTAACACAAACTCACTGTTTTCACCGTCCTGTAACTCGGCACCTGAGAGGTGTAGACCGTGTTTGAAAAAGCATTACGCTTGCGCTCCCAGCCTAGAGCATGAATCAGAGCACGATTCGCGTCTAACACAAACTCACTGTTTTCACCGTCCTGTAACTCGGCACCTGAGAGGTGTAGACCGTGTTTGAAAAAGCAATAAGCTTGCGCTCCCAGCCTAGAGCATGAATCAGAGCACGATTCGCGTCTAACACAAACTCACTGTTTTCACCGTCCTGTAACTCGGCACCTGAGAGGTGTAGACCGTGTTTGAAAAAGCAATAAGCTTTAGCTCCCAGCCTAGAGCATGAATCAGAGCACGATTCGCGTCTAACACAAACTCACTGTTTTCACCGTCCTGTAACTCGGCACCTGAGAGATGTAGACCGTGTTTGAAAAAGCAATAAGCTTGCGCTCCCAGCCTAGAGCATGAATCATAGCACGATTCGCGTCTAACACAAACTCACTGTTTTCACCGTCCTGTAACTCGGCACCTGAGAGGTGTAGACCGTGTTTGAAAAAGCAATAAGCTTGCGCTCCCAGCCTAGAGCATGAATCAGAGCACGATTCGCGTCTAACACAAACTCACTGTTTTCACCGTCCTGTAACTCGGCACCTGAGAGGAGTAGACCGTGTTTGAAGAAGCAATAAGCTTTAGCTCCCAGCCTAGAGCATGAATCAGAGCACGATTCGCGTCTAACACAAACTCACTGTTTCCACCGTCCTGTAACTCGGCACCTGAGAGGTGTAGACCGTGTTTGAAAAAGCAATAAGCTTGCGCTCCCAGCCTAGAGCATGAATCAGAGCACGATTCGCGTCTAACACAAACTCACTGTTTTCACCGTCCTGTACCTCGGCACCTGAGAGGTGTAGACCGTGTTTGAAAAAGCAATAAGCTTGCGCTCCCAGCCTAGAGCATGAATCATAGCACGATTCGCGTCTAACACAAACTCACTGTTTTCACCGTCCTGTAACTCGGCACCTGAGAGGTGTAGACCGTGTTTGAGAAAGCAATAAGCTTGCGCTCCCAGCCTAGAGCATGAATCAGAGCACGATTCGCGTCTAACACAAACTCACTGTTTTCACCGTCCTGTACCTCGGCACCTGAGAGGTGTAGACCGTGTTTGAAAAAGCATTACGCTTGCGCTCCCAGCCTAGAGCATCAATACCAGCACGATTCGCGTCTAACACAAACTCACTGTTTTCACCGTCCTGTACCTCGGCACCTGAGAGGTGTAGACCGTGTTTGAAAAAGCAAAAAGCTTGCGCTCCCAGCCTAGAGCATGAATCAGAGCACGATTCGCGTCTAACACAAACTCACTGTTTTCACCGTCCTGTAACTCGGCACCTGAGAGGAGTAGACCGTGTTTGAAGAAGCAATAAGCTTGCGCTCCCAGCCTAGAGCATGAATCATAGCACGATTCGCGTCTAACACAAACTCACTGTTTTCACCGTCCTGTAACTCGGCACCTGAGAGGTGTAGACCGTGTTTGAGAAAGCAATAAGCTTGCGCTCCCAGCCTAGAGCATGAATCAGAGTACGATTCGCGTCTAACACAAACTCACTGTTTTCACCGTCCTGTACCTCGGCACCTGAGAGGTGTAGACCGTGTTTGAAAAAGCGTTACGCTTGCGCTCCCAGCCTAGAGCATGAATCAGAGCACGATTCGCGTCTAACACAAACTCACTGTTTTCACCGTTCTGTAACTCGGCACCAGAGAGATGTAGACCGTGTTTGAAAAAGCAAAAAGCTTGCGCTCCCAGCCTACAGCATGAATCAGAGCACGATTCGCGTCTAACACAAACTCACTGTTTTCACCGTCCTGTAACTCGGCACCTGAGGAGTAGACCGTGTTTGAAGAAGCAATAAGCTTTAGCTCCCAGCCTAGAGCATGAATCAGAGCACGATTCGCGTCTAACACAAACTCACTGTTTTCACCGTCCTGTAACTCGGCACCTGAGAGGTGTAGACCGTGTTTGAAAAAGCAATAAGCTTGCGCTCCCAGCCTAGAGCATGAATCAGAGCACGATTCGCGTCTAACACAAACTCACTGTTTTCACCGTCCTGTACCTCGGCACCTGAGAGGTGTAGACCGTGTTTGAAAAAGCAATAAGCTTGCGCTCCCAGCCTAGAGCATGAATCAGAGCACGATTCGCGTCTAACACAAACTCACTGTTTTCACCGTCCTGTAACTCGGCACCTGAGAGGAGTAGACCGTGTTTGAAAAACCAATAAGCTTTAGCTCCCAGCCTAGAGCATGAATCAGAGCACGATTCGCGTCTAACACAAACTCACTGTTTTCACCGTCCTGTAACTCGGCACCTGAGAGATGTAGACCGTGTTTGAAAAAGCAATAAGCTTGCGCTCCCAGCCTAGAGCATGAATCAGAGCACGATTCGCGTCTAACACAAACTCACTGTTTTCACCGTCCTGTACCTCGGCACCTGAGAGGTGTAGACCGTGTTTGAAAAAGCATTACGCTTGCGCTCCCAGCCTAGAGCATGAATCAGAGAACGATTCGCGTCTAACACAAACTCACTGTTTTCACCGTTCTGTAACTCGGCACCAGAGAGATGTAGACCGTGTTTGAAAAAGCAAAAAGCTTGCGCTCCCAGCCTAGAGCATGAATCAGAGCACGATTCGCGTCTAACACAAACTCACTGTTTTCACCGTCCTGTAACTCGGCACCTGAGAGGAGTAGACCGTGTTTGAAGAAGCAATAAGCTTTAGCTCCCAGCCTAGAGCATGAATCAGAGCACGATTCGCGTCTAACACAAACTCACTGTTTTCACCGTCCTGCAACTCGGCACCTGAGAGGTGTAGACCGTGTTTGAAAAAGCATTACGCTTGCGCTCCCAGCCTAGAGCATGAATCAGAGCACGATTCGCGTCTAACACAAACTCACTGTTTTCACCGTCCTGTAACTCGGCACCTGAGAGGTGTAGACCGTGTTTGAAAAAGCAATAAGCTTGCGCTCCCAGCCTAGAGCATGAATCAGAGCACGATTCGCGTCTAACACAAACTCACTGTTTTCACCGTCCTGTACCTCGGCACCTGAGAGGTGTAGACCGTGTTTGAAAAAGCATTACGCTTGCGCTCCCAGCCTAGAGCATGAATCAGAGCACGATTCGCGTCTAACACAAACTCACTGTTTTCACCGTTCTGTAACTCGGCACCAGAGAGATGTAGACCGTGTTTGAAAAAGCAAAAAGCTTGCGCTCCCAGCCTAGAGCATGAATCAGAGCACGATTCGCGTCTAACACAAACTCACTGTTTTCACCGTCCTGTAACTCGGCACCTGAGAGGAGTAGACCGTGTTTGAAGAAGCAATAAGCTTTAGCTCCCAGCCTAGAGCATGAATCAGAGCACGATTCGCGTCTAACACAAACTCACTGTTTTCACCGTCCTGTAACTCGGCACCTGAGAGGTGTAGACCGTGTTTGAAAAAGCATTACGCTTGCGCTCCCAGCCTAGAGCATGAATCAGAGCACGATTCGCGTCTAACACAAACTCACTGTTTTCACCGTCCTGTAACTCGGCACCTGAGAGGTGTAGACCGTGTTTGAAAAAGCAATAAGCTTGCGCTCCCAGCCTAGAGCATGAATCAGAGCACGATTCGCGTCTAACACAAACTCACTGTTTTCACCGTCCTGTAACTCGGCACCTGAGAGATGTCGACCGTGTTTGAAAAAGCAATAAGCTTTAGCTCCCAGCCTAGAGCATGAATCATAGCACGATTCGCGTCTAACACAAACTCACTGTTTTCACCGTCCTGTAACTCGGCACCTGAAAGATGTAGACCGTGTTTGAAAAAGCAATAAGCTTGCGCTCCCAGCCTAGAGCATGAATCATAGCACGATTCGCGTCTAACACAAACTCACTGTATTCACCGTCCTGTAACTCGGCACCTGAGAGCTGTAGACCGTGTTTGAGAAAGCAGTAAGCTTGCGCTCCCAGCCTAGAGCATGAATCAGAGCACGATTCGCGTCTAACACAAACTCACTGTTTTCACCGTCCTGTACCTCGGCACCTGAGAGGTGTAGACCGTGTTTGAAAAAGCATTACGCTTGCGCTCCCAGCCTAGAGCATCAATACCAGCACGATTCGCGTCTAACACAAACTCACTGTTTTCACCGTCCTGTACCTCGGCACCTGAGAGGTGTAGACCGTGTTTGAAAAAGCAAAAAGCTTGCGCTCCCAGCCTAGAGCATGAATCAGAGCACGATTCGCGTCTAACACAAACTCACTGTTTTCACCGTCCTGTAACTCGGCACCTGAGAGATGTAGACCGTGTTTGAAAAAGCAATAAGCTTGCGCTCCCAGCCTAGAGCATGAATCAGAGCACGATTCGCGTCTAACACAAACTCACTGTTTTCACCGTCCTGTACCTCGGCACCTGAGAGGTGTAGACCGTGTTTGAAAAAGCATTACGCTTGCGCTCCCAGCCTAGAGCATGAATCAGAGCACGATTCGCGTCTAACACAAACTCACTGTTTTCACCGTTCTGTAACTCGGCACCAGAGAGATGTAGACCGTGTTTGAAAAAGCAAAAAGCTTGCGCTCCCAGCCTAGAGCATGAATCAGAGCACGATTCGCGTCTAACACAAACTCACTGTTTTCACCGTCCTGTAACTCGGCACCTGAGAGGAGTAGACCGTGTTTGAAGAAGCAATAAGCTTTAGCTCCCAGCCTAGAGCATGAATCAGAGCACGATTCGCGTCTAACACAAACTCACTGTTTTCACCGTCCTGTAACTCGGCACCTGAGAGGTGTAGACCGTGTTTGAAAAAGCATTACGCTTGCGCTCCCAGCCTAGAGCATGAATCAGAGAACGATTCGCGTCTAACACAAACTCACTGTTTTCACCGTCCTGTAACTCGGCACCTGAGAGGTGTAGACCGTGTTTGAAAAAGCAATAAGCTTGCGCTCCCAGCCTAGAGCATGAATCAGAGCACGATTCGCGTCTAACACAAACTCACTGTTTTCACCGTCCTGTACCTCGGCACCTGAGAGGTGTAGACCGTGTTTGAAAAAGCATTACGCTTGCGCTCCCAGCCTAGAGCATGAATCAGAGCACGATTCGCGTCTAACACAAACTCACTGTTTTCACCGTTCTGTAACTCGGCACCAGAGAGATGTAGACCGTGTTTGAAAAAGCAAAAAGCTTGCGCTCCCAGCCTAGAGCATGAATCAGAGCACGATTCGCGTCTAACACAAACTCACTGTTTTCACCGTCCTGTAACTCGGCACCTGAGAGGAGTAGACCGTGTTTGAAAAAGCAATAAGCTTTAGCTCCCAGCCTAGAGCATGAATCAGAGCACGATTCGCGTCTAACACAAACTCACTGTTTTCACCGTCCTGTAACTCGGCACCTGAGAGGTGTAGACCGTGTTTGAAAAAGCATTACGCTTGCGCTCCCAGCCTAGAGCATGAATCAGAGCACGATTCGCGTCTAACACAAACTCACTGTTTTCACCGTCCTGTAACTCGGCACCTGAGAGGTGTAGACCGTGTTTGAAAAAGCAATAAGCTTGCGCTCCCAGCCTAGAGCATGAATCAGAGCACGATTCGCGTCTAACACAAACTCACTGTTTTCACCGTCCTGTAACTCGGCACCTGAGAGGTGTAGACCGTGTTTGAAAAAGCAATAAGCTTTAGCTCCCAGCCTAGAGCATGAATCAGAGCACGATTCGCGTCTAACACAAACTCACTGTTTTCACCGTCCTGTAACTCGGCACCTGAGAGATGTAGACCGTGTTTGAAAAAGCAATAAGCTTGCGCTCCCAGCCTAGAGCATGAATCATAGCACGATTCGCGTCTAACACAAACTCACTGTTTTCACCGTCCTGTAACTCGGCACCTGAGAGGTGTAGACCGTGTTTGAAAAAGCAATAAGCTTGCGCTCCCAGCCTAGAGCATGAATCAGAGCACGATTCGCGTCTAACACAAACTCACTGTTTTCACCGTCCTGTAACTCGGCACCTGAGAGGAGTAGACCGTGTTTGAAGAAGCAATAAGCTTTAGCTCCCAGCCTAGAGCATGAATCAGAGCACGATTCGCGTCTAACACAAACTCACTGTTTCCACCGTCCTGTAACTCGGCACCTGAGAGGTGTAGACCGTGTTTGAAAAAGCAATAAGCTTGCGCTCCCAGCCTAGAGCATGAATCAGAGCACGATTCGCGTCTAACACAAACTCACTGTTTTCACCGTCCTGTACCTCGGCACCTGAGAGGTGTAGACCGTGTTTGAAAAAGCAATAAGCTTGCGCTCCCAGCCTAGAGCATGAATCATAGCACGATTCGCGTCTAACACAAACTCACTGTTTTCACCGTCCTGTAACTCGGCACCTGAGAGGTGTAGACCGTGTTTGAGAAAGCAATAAGCTTGCGCTCCCAGCCTAGAGCATGAATCAGAGCACGATTCGCGTCTAACACAAACTCACTGTTTTCACCGTCCTGTACCTCGGCACCTGAGAGGTGTAGACCGTGTTTGAAAAAGCATTACGCTTGCGCTCCCAGCCTAGAGCATCAATACCAGCACGATTCGCGTCTAACACAAACTCACTGTTTTCACCGTCCTGTACCTCGGCACCTGAGAGGTGTAGACCGTGTTTGAAAAAGCAAAAAGCTTGCGCTCCCAGCCTAGAGCATGAATCAGAGCACGATTCGCGTCTAACACAAACTCACTGTTTTCACCGTCCTGTAACTCGGCACCTGAGAGGAGTAGACCGTGTTTGAAGAAGCAATAAGCTTGCGCTCCCAGCCTAGAGCATGAATCATAGCACGATTCGCGTCTAACACAAACTCACTGTTTTCACCGTCCTGTAACTCGGCACCTGAGAGGTGTAGACCGTGTTTGAGAAAGCAATAAGCTTGCGCTCCCAGCCTAGAGCATGAATCAGAGTACGATTCGCGTCTAACACAAACTCACTGTTTTCACCGTCCTGTACCTCGGCACCTGAGAGGTGTAGACCGTGTTTGAAAAAGCGTTACGCTTGCGCTCCCAGCCTAGAGCATGAATCAGAGCACGATTCGCGTCTAACACAAACTCACTGTTTTCACCGTTCTGTAACTCGGCACCAGAGAGATGTAGACCGTGTTTGAAAAAGCAAAAAGCTTGCGCTCCCAGCCTACAGCATGAATCAGAGCACGATTCGCGTCTAACACAAACTCACTGTTTTCACCGTCCTGTAACTCGGCACCTGAGGAGTAGACCGTGTTTGAAGAAGCAATAAGCTTTAGCTCCCAGCCTAGAGCATGAATCAGAGCACGATTCGCGTCTAACACAAACTCACTGTTTTCACCGTCCTGTAACTCGGCACCTGAGAGGTGTAGACCGTGTTTGAAAAAGCAATAAGCTTGCGCTCCCAGCCTAGAGCATGAATCAGAGCACGATTCGCGTCTAACACAAACTCACTGTTTTCACCGTCCTGTACCTCGGCACCTGAGAGGTGTAGACCGTGTTTGAAAAAGCAATAAGCTTGCGCTCCCAGCCTAGAGCATGAATCAGAGCACGATTCGCGTCTAACACAAACTCACTGTTTTCACCGTCCTGTAACTCGGCACCTGAGAGGAGTAGACCGTGTTTGAAAAACCAATAAGCTTTAGCTCCCAGCCTAGAGCATGAATCAGAGCACGATTCGCGTCTAACACAAACTCACTGTTTTCACCGTCCTGTAACTCGGCACCTGAGAGGTGTAGACCGTGTTTGAAAAAGCAATAAGCTTTAGCTCCCAGCCTAGAGCATGAATCAGAGCACGATTCGCGTCTAACACAAACTCACTGTTTTCACCGTCCTGTAACTCGGCACCTGAGAGATGTAGACCGTGTTTGAAAAAGCAATAAGCTTGCGCTCCCAGCCTAGAGCATGAATCAGAGCACGATTCGCGTCTAACACAAACTCACCGTTTTCACCGTCCTGTACCTCGGCACCTGAGAGGTGTAGACCGTGTTTGAAAAAGCATTACGCTTGCGCTCCCAGCCTAGAGCATGAATCAGAGCACGATTCGCGTCTAACACAAACTCACTGTTTTCACCGTCCTGTAACTCGGCACCTGAGAGGAGTAGACCGTGTTTGAAGAAGCAATAAGCTTTAGCTCCCAGCCTAGAGCATGAATCAGAGCACGATTCGCGTCTAACACAAACTCACTGTTTTCACCGTCCTGTAACTCGGCACCTGAGAGGTGTAGACCGTGTTTGAAAAAGCAATAGGCTTGCGCTCCCAGCCTACAGCATGAATCAGAGCACGATTCGCGTCTAACACAAACTCACTGTTTTCACCGTCCTGTACCTCGGCACCTGAGAGGTGTAGACCGTGTTTGAAAAAGCAATAAGCTTGCGCTCCCAGCCTAGAGCATGAATCAGAGCACGATTCGCGTCTAACACAAACTCACTGTTTTCACCGTCCTGTAACTCGGCACCTGAGAGGAGTAGACCGTGTTTGAAAAACCAATAAGCTTTAGCTCCCAGCCTAGAGCATGAATCAGAGCACGATTCGCGTCTAACACAAACTCACTGTTTTCACCGTCCTGTAACTCGGCACCTGAGAGGTGTAGACCGTGTTTGAAAAAGCAATAAGCTTTAGGTCCCAGCCTAGAGCATGAATCAGAGCACGATTTGCGTCTAACACAAACTCACTGTTTTCACCGTCCTGTAACTCGGCACCTGAGAGGAGTAGACCGTGTTTGAAAACCAATAAGCTTTAGCTCCCAGCCTAGAGCATGAATCAGAGCACGATTCGCGTCTAACACAAACTCACTGTTTTCACCGTCCTGTAACTCGGCACCTGAGAGGTGTAGACCGTGTTTGAAAAAGCAATAAGCTTTAGCTCCCAGCCTAGAGCATGAATCAGAGCACGATTCGCGTCTAACACAAACTCACTGTTTTCACCGTCCTGTAACTCGGCACCTGAGAGATGTAGACCGTGTTTGAAAAAGCATTACGCTTGCGCTTCCAGCCTAGAGCATCAATACCAGCACGATTCGCGTCTAACACAAACTCACTGTTTTCACCGTCCTGTACCTCGGCACCTGAGAGGTGTAGACCGTGTTTGAAAAAGCAAAAAGCTTGCGCTCCCAGCCTAGAGCATGAATCAGAGCACGATTCGCGTCTAACACAAACTCACTGTTTTCACCGTCCTGTAACTCGGCACCTGAGAGATGTAGACCGTGTTTGAAAAAGCAATAAGCTTGCGCTCCCAGCCTAGAGCATGAATCAGAGCACGATTCGCGTCTAACACAAACTCACTGTTTTCACCGTCCTGTACCTCGGCACCTGAGAGGTGTAGACCGTGTTTGAAAAAGCATTACGCTTGCGCTCCCAGCCTAGAGCATGAATCAGAGAACGATTCGCGTCTAACACAAACTCACTGTTTTCACCGTTCTGTAACTCGGCACCAGAGAGATGTAGACCGTGTTTGAAAAAGCAAAAAGCTTGCGCTCCCAGCCTAGAGCATGAATCAGAGCACGATTCGCGTCTAACACAAACTCACTGTTTTCACCGTCCTGTAACTCGGCACCTGAGAGGAGTAGACCGTGTTTGAAGAAGCAATAAGCTTTAGCTCCCAGCCTAGAGCATGAATCAGAGCACGATTCGCGTCTAACACAAACTCACTGTTTTCACCGTCCTGTAACTCGGCACCTGAGCGGTGTAGACCGTGTTTGAAAAAGCATTACGCTTGCGCTCCCAGCCTAGAGCATGAATCAGAGCACGATTCGCGTCTAACACAAACTCACTGTTTTCACCGTCCTGTAACTCGGCACCTGAGAGGTGTAGACCGTGTTTGAAAAAGCAATAAGCTTGCGCTCCCAGCCTAGAGCATGAATCAGAGCACGATTCGCGTCTAACACAAACTCACTGTTTTCACCGTCCTGTACCTCGGCACCTGAGAGGTGTAGACCGTGTTTGAAAAAGCATTACGCTTGCGCTCCCAGCCTAGAGCATGAATCAGAGCACGATTCGCGTCTAACACAAACTCACTGTTTTCACCGTTCTGTAACTCGGCACCAGAGAGATGTAGACCGTGTTTGAAAAAGCAAAAAGCTTGCGCTCCCAGCCTAGAGCATGAATCAGAGCACGATTCGCGTCTAACACAAACTCACTGTTTTCACCGTCCTGTAACTCGGCACCTGAGAGGAGTAGACCGTGTTTGAAGAAGCAATAAGCTTTAGCTCCCAGCCTAGAGCATGAATCAGAGCACGATTCGCGTCTAACACAAACTCACTGTTTTCACCGTCCTGTAACTCGGCACCTGAGAGGTGTAGACCGTGTTTGAAAAAGCATTACGCTTGCGCTCCCAGCCTAGAGCATGAATCAGAGCACGATTCGCGTCTAACACAAACTCACTGTTTTCACCGTCCTGTAACTCGGCACCTGAGAGGTGTAGACCGTGTTTGAAAAAGCAATAAGCTTGCGCTCCCAGCCTAGAGCATGAATCAGAGCACGATTCGCGTCTAACACAAACTCACTGTTTTCACCGTCCTGTAACTCGGCACCTGAGAGATGTCGACCGTGTTTGAAAAAGCAATAAGCTTTAGCTCCCAGCCTAGAGCATGAATCATAGCACGATTCGCGTCTAACACAAACTCACTGTTTTCACCGTCCTGTAACTCGGCACCTGAAAGATGTAGACCGTGTTTGAAAAAGCAATAAGCTTGCGCTCCCAGCCTAGAGCATGAATCATAGCACGATTCGCGTCTAACACAAACTCACTGTATTCACCGTCCTGTAACTCGGCACCTGAGAGGTGTAGACCGTGTTTGAGAAAGCAGTAAGCTTGCGCTCCCAGCCTAGAGCATGAATCAGAGCACGATTCGCGTCTAACACAAACTCACTGTTTTCACCGTCCTGTAACTCGGCACCTGAGAGGTGTAGACCGTGTTTGAAAAAGCAATAAGCTTTAGCTCCCAGCCTAGAGCATGAATCAGAGCACGATTCGCGTCTAACACAAACTCACTGTTTTCACCGTCCTGTAACTCGGCACCTGAGAGATGTAGACCGTGTTTGAAAAAGCATTACGCTTGCGCTTCCAGCCTAGAGCATCAATACCAGCACGATTCGCGTCTAACACAAACTCACTGTTTTCACCGTCCTGTACCTCGGCACCTGAGAGGTGTAGACCGTGTTTGAAAAAGCAAAAAGCTTGCGCTCCCAGCCTAGAGCATGAATCAGAGCACGATTCGCGTCTAACACAAACTCACTGTTTTCACCGTCCTGTAACTCGGCACCTGAGAGATGTAGACCGTGTTTGAAAAAGCAAAAAGCTTGCGCTCCCAGCCTAGAGCATGAATCAGAGCACGATTCGCGTCTAACACAAACTCACTGTTTTCACCGTCCTGTACCTCGGCACCTGAGAGGTGTAGACCGTGTTTGAAAAAGCATTACGCTTGCGCTCCCAGCCTAGAGCATGAATCAGAGAACGATTCGCGTCTAACACAAACTCACTGTTTTCACCGTTCTGTAACTCGGCACCAGAGAGATGTAGACCGTGTTTGAAAAAGCAAAAAGCTTGCGCTCCCAGCCTAGAGCATGAATCAGAGCACGATTCGCGTCTAACACAAACTCACTGTTTTCACCGTCCTGTAACTCGGCACCTGAGAGGAGTAGACCGTGTTTGAAGAAGCAATAAGCTTTAGCTCCCAGCCTAGAGCATGAATCAGAGCACGATTCGCGTCTAACACAAACTCACTGTTTTCACCGTCCTGTAACTCGGCACCTGAGAGGTGTAGACCGTGTTTGAAAAAGCATTACGCTTGCGCTCCCAGCCTAGAGCATGAATCAGAGCACGATTCGCGTCTAACACAAACTCACTGTTTTCACCGTCCTGTAACTCGGCACCTGAGAGGTGTAGACCGTGTTTGAAAAAGCAATAAGCTTGCGCTCCCAGCCTAGAGCATGAATCAGAGCACGATTCGCGTCTAACACAAACTCACTGTTTTCACCGTCCTGTACCTCGGCACCTGAGAGGTGTAGACCGTGTTTGAAAAAGCATTACGCTTGCGCTCCCAGCCTAGAGCATGAATCAGAGCACGATTCGCGTCTAACACAAACTCACTGTTTTCACCGTTCTGTAACTCGGCACCAGAGAGATGTAGACCGTGTTTGAAAAAGCAAAAAGCTTGCGCTCCCAGCCTAGAGCATGAATCAGAGCACGATTCGCGTCTAACACAAACTCACTGTTTTCACCGTCCTGTAACTCGGCACCTGAGAGGAGTAGACCGTGTTTGAAGAAGCAATAAGCTTTAGCTCCCAGCCTAGAGCATGAATCAGAGCACGATTCGCGTCTAACACAAACTCACTGTTTTCACCGTCCTGTAACTCGGCACCTGAGAGGTGTAGACCGTGTTTGAAAAAGCATTACGCTTGCGCTCCCAGCCTAGAGCATGAATCAGAGCACGATTCGCGTCTAACACAAACTCACTGTTTTCACCGTCCTGTAACTCGGCACCTGAGAGGTGTAGACCGTGTTTGAAAAAGCAATAAGCTTGCGCTCCCAGCCTAGAGCATGAATCAGAGCACGATTCGCGTCTAACACAAACTCACTGTTTTCACCGTCCTGTAACTCGGCACCTGAGAGATGTCGACCGTGTTTGAAAAAGCAATAAGCTTTAGCTCCCAGCCTAGAGCATGAATCATAGCACGATTCGCGTCTAACACAAACTCACTGTTTTCACCGTCCTGTAACTCGGCACCTGAAAGATGTAGACCGTGTTTGAAAAAGCAATAAGCTTGCGCTCCCAGCCTAGAGCATGAATCATAGCACGATTCGCGTCTAACACAAACTCACTGTATTCACCGTCCTGTAACTCGGCACCTGAGAGGTGTAGACCGTGTTTGAGAAAGCAGTAAGCTTGCGCTCCCAGCCTAGAGCATGAATCAGAGCACGATTCGCGTCTAACACAAACTCACTGTTTTCACCGTCCTGTACCTCGGCACCTGAGAGGTGTAGACCGTGTTTGAAAAAGCATTACGCTTGCGCTCCCAGCCTAGAGCATCAATACCAGCACGATTCGCGTCTAACACAAACTCACTGTTTTCACCGTCCTGTACCTCGGCACCTGAGAGGTGTAGACCGTGTTTGAAAAAGCAAAAAGCTTGCGCTCCCAGCCTAGAGCATGAATCAGAGCACGATTCGCGTCTAACACAAACTCACTGTTTTCACCGTCCTGTAACTCGGCACCTGAGAGATGTAGACCGTGTTTGAAAAAGCAATAAGCTTGCGCTCCCAGCCTAGAGCATGAATCAGAGCACGATTCGCGTCTAACACAAACTCACTGTTTTCACCGTCCTGTACCTCGGCACCTGAGAGGTGTAGACCGTGTTTGAAAAAGCATTACGCTTGCGCTCCCAGCCTAGAGCATGAATCAGAGCACGATTCGCGTCTAACACAAACTCACTGTTTTCACCGTTCTGTAACTCGGCACCAGAGAGATGTAGACCGTGTTTGAAAAAGCAAAAAGCTTGCGCTCCCAGCCTAGAGCATGAATCAGAGCACGATTCGCGTCTAACACAAACTCACTGTTTTCACCGTCCTGTAACTCGGCACCTGAGAGGAGTAGACCGTGTTTGAAGAAGCAATAAGCTTTAGCTCCCAGCCTAGAGCATGAATCAGAGCACGATTCGCGTCTAACACAAACTCACTGTTTTCACCGTCCTGTAACTCGGCACCTGAGAGGTGTAGACCGTGTTTGAAAAAGCATTACGCTTGCGCTCCCAGCCTAGAGCATGAATCAGAGAACGATTCGCGTCTAACACAAACTCACTGTTTTCACCGTCCTGTAACTCGGCACCTGAGAGGTGTAGACCGTGTTTGAAAAAGCAATAAGCTTGCGCTCCCAGCCTAGAGCATGAATCAGAGCACGATTCGCGTCTAACACAAACTCACTGTTTTCACCGTCCTGTACCTCGGCACCTGAGAGGTGTAGACCGTGTTTGAAAAAGCATTACGCTTGCGCTCCCAGCCTAGAGCATGAATCAGAGCACGATTCGCGTCTAACACAAACTCACTGTTTTCACCGTTCTGTAACTCGGCACCAGAGAGATGTAGACCGTGTTTGAAAAAGCAAAAAGCTTGCGCTCCCAGCCTAGAGCATGAATCAGAGCACGATTCGCGTCTAACACAAACTCACTGTTTTCACCGTCCTGTAACTCGGCACCTGAGAGGAGTAGACCGTGTTTGAAAAAGCAATAAGCTTTAGCTCCCAGCCTAGAGCATGAATCAGAGCACGATTCGCGTCTAACACAAACTCACTGTTTTCACCGTCCTGTAACTCGGCACCTGAGAGGTGTAGACCGTGTTTGAAAAAGCATTACGCTTGCGCTCCCAGCCTAGAGCATGAATCAGAGCACGATTCGCGTCTAACACAAACTCACTGTTTTCACCGTCCTGTAACTCGGCACCTGAGAGGTGTAGACCGTGTTTGAAAAAGCAATAAGCTTGCGCTCCCAGCCTAGAGCATGAATCAGAGCACGATTCGCGTCTAACACAAACTCACTGTTTTCACCGTCCTGTAACTCGGCACCTGAGAGGTGTAGACCGTGTTTGAAAAAGCAATAAGCTTTAGCTCCCAGCCTAGAGCATGAATCAGAGCACGATTCGCGTCTAACACAAACTCACTGTTTTCACCGTCCTGTAACTCGGCACCTGAGAGATGTAGACCGTGTTTGAAAAAGCAATAAGCTTGCGCTCCCAGCCTAGAGCATGAATCATAGCACGATTCGCGTCTAACACAAACTCACTGTTTTCACCGTCCTGTAACTCGGCACCTGAGAGGTGTAGACCGTGTTTGAAAAAGCAATAAGCTTGCGCTCCCAGCCTAGAGCATGAATCAGAGCACGATTCGCGTCTAACACAAACTCACTGTTTTCACCGTCCTGTAACTCGGCACCTGAGAGGAGTAGACCGTGTTTGAAGAAGCAATAAGCTTTAGCTCCCAGCCTAGAGCATGAATCAGAGCACGATTCGCGTCTAACACAAACTCACTGTTTCCACCGTCCTGTAACTCGGCACCTGAGAGGTGTAGACCGTGTTTGAAAAAGCAATAAGCTTGCGCTCCCAGCCTAGAGCATGAATCATAGCACGATTCGCGTCTAACACAAACTCACTGTTTTCACCGTCCTGTAACTCGGCACCTGAGAGGTGTAGACCGTGTTTGAGAAAGCAATAAGCTTGCGCTCCCAGCCTAGAGCATGAATCAGAGCACGATTCGCGTCTAACACAAACTCACTGTTTTCACCGTCCTGTACCTCGGCACCTGAGAGGTGTAGACCGTGTTTGAAAAAGCATTACGCTTGCGCTCCCAGCCTAGAGCATCAATACCAGCACGATTCGCGTCTAACACAAACTCACTGTTTTCACCGTCCTGTACCTCGGCACCTGAGAGGTGTAGACCGTGTTTGAAAAAGCAAAAAGCTTGCGCTCCCAGCCTAGAGCATGAATCAGAGCACGATTCGCGTCTAACACAAACTCACTGTTTTCACCGTCCTGTAACTCGGCACCTGAGAGATGTAGACCGTGTTTGAAAAAGCAAAAAGCTTGCGCTCCCAGCCTAGAGCATGAATCAGAGCACGATTCGCGTCTAACACAAACTCACTGTTTTCACCGTCCTGTACCTCGGCACCTGAGAGGTGTAGACCGTGTTTGAAAAAGCATTACGCTTGCGCTCCCAGCCTAGAGCATGAATCAGAGAACGATTCGCGTCTAACACAAACTCACTGTTTTCACCGTTCTGTAACTCGGCACCAGAGAGATGTAGACCGTGTTTGAAAAAGCAAAAAGCTTGCGCTCCCAGCCTAGAGCATGAATCAGAGCACGATTCGCGTCTAACACAAACTCACTGTTTTCACCGTCCTGTAACTCGGCACCTGAGAGGTGTAGACCGTGTTTGAGAAAGCAATAAGCTTGCGCTCCCAGCCTAGAGCATGAATCAGAGCACGATTCGCGTCTAACACAAACTCACTGTTTTCACCGTCCTGTAACTCGGCACCTGAGAGGTGTAGACCGTGTTTGAGAAAGCAATAAGCTTGCGCTCCCAGCCTAGAGCATGAATCAGAGCACGATTCGCGTCTAACACAAACTCACTGTTTTCACCGTCCTGTACCTCGGCACCTGAGAGGTGTAGACCGTGTTTGAAAAAGCATTACGCTTGCGCTCCCAGCCTAGAGCATCAGTCCCAGCACGATTCGCGTCTAACACAAACTCACTGTTTTCACCGTCCTGTACCTCGGCACCTGAGAGGTGTAGACCGTGTTTGAAAAAGCAAAAAGCTTGCGCTCCCAGCCTAGAGCATGAATCAGAGCACGATTCGCGTCTAACACAAACTCACTGTTTTCACCGTCCTGTAACTCGGCACCTGAGAGGTGTAGACCGTGTTTGAGAAAGCAATAAGCTTGCGCTCCCAGCCTAGAGCATGAATCAGAGCACGATTCGCGTCTAACACAAACTCACTGTTTTCACCGTCCTGTACCTCGGCACCTGAGAGGTGTAGACCGTGTTTGAAAAAGCATTACGCTTGCGCTCCCAGCCTAGAGCATCAATACCAGCACGATTCGCGTCTAACACAAACTCACTGTTTTCACCGTCCTGTACCTCGGCACCTGAGAGGTGTAGACCGTGTTTGAAAAAGCAAAAAGCTTGCGCTCCCAGCCTAGAGCATGAATCAGAGCACGATTCGCGTCTAACACAAACTCACTGTTTTCACCGTCCTGTAACTCGGCACCTGAGAGATGTAGACCGTGTTTGAAAAAGCAATAAGCTTGCGCTCCCAGCCTAGAGCATGAATCATAGCACGATTCGCGTCTAACACAAACTCACTGTTTTCACCGTCCTGTAACTCGGCACCTGAGAGGTGTAGACCGTGTTTGAAAAAGCAATAAGCTTGCGCTCCCTGCCTAGAGCATGAATCAGAGCACGATTCGCGTCTAACACAAACTCACTGTTTTCACCGTCCTGTACCTCGGCACCTGAGAGGTGTAGACCGTGTTTGAAAAAGCATTACGCTTGCGCTCCCAGCCTAGAGCATGAATCAGAGCACGATTCGCGTCTAACACAAACTCACTGTTTTCACCGTCCTGTAACTCGGCACCTGAGAGGAGTAGACCGTGTTTGAAAAACCAATAAGCTTTAGCTCCCAGCCTAGAGCATGAATCAGAGCACGATTCGCGTCTAACACAAACTCACTGTTTTCACCGTTCTGTAACTCGGCACCAGAGAGATGTAGACCGTGTTTGAAAAAGCAAAAAGCTTGCGCTCCCAGCCTAGAGCATGAATCAGAGCACGATTCGCGTCTAACACAAACTCACTGTTTTCACCGTCCTGTAACTCGGCACCTGAGAGGAGTAGACCGTGTTTGAAGAAGCAATAAGCTTTAGCTCCCAGCCTAGAGCATGAATCAGAGCACGATTCGCGTCTAACACAAACTCACTGTTTTCACCGTCCTGTACCTCGGCACCTGAGAGGTGTAGACCGTGTTTGAAAAAGCATTACGCTTGCGCTCCCAGCCTAGAGCATGAATCCAAGCACGATTCGCGTCTAACATAAACTCACTGTTTTCACCGTCCTGTAACTAGGCACCTGAGAGGTGTAGACCGTGTTTGAAAAAGCAAAAAGCTTGCGCTCCCAGCCTAGAGCATGAATCAGAGCACGATTCGCGTCTAACACAAACTCACTGTTTTCACCGTCCTGTACCTCGGCACCTGAGAGGTGTAGACCGTGTTTGAAAAAGCATTACGCTTGCGCTCCCAGCCTAGAGCATGAATCAGAGCACGATTCGCGTCTAACACAAACTCACTGTTTTCACCGTCCTGTAACTCGGCACCTGAGAGGAGTAGACCGTGTTTGAAAAACCAATAAGCTTTAGCTCCCAGCCTAGAGCATGAATCAGAGCACGATTCGCGTCTAACACAAACTCACTGTTTTCATCGTTCTGTAACTCGGCACCAGAGAGATGTAGACCGTGTTTGAAAAAGCAAAAAGCTTGCGCTCCCAGCCTAGAGCATGAATCAGAGCACGATTCGCGTCTAACACAAACTCACTGTTTTCACCGTCCTGTAACTCGGCACCTGAGAGGAGTAGACCGTGTTTGAAGAAGCAATAAGCTTTAGCTCCCAGCCTAGAGCATGAATCAGAGCACGATTCGCGTCTAACACAAACTCACTGTTTTCACCGTCCTGTAACTCGGCACCTGAGAGGTGTAGACCGTGTTTGAAAAAGCAATAAGCTTGCGCTCCCAGCCTAGAGCATGAATCAGAGCACGATTCGCGTCTAACACAAACTCACTGTTTTCACCGTCCTGTAACTCGGCACCTGAGAGGAGTAGACCGTGTTTGAAAAACCAATAAGCTTTAGCTCCCAGCCTAGAGCATCAATCAGAGCACGATTCGCGTCTAACACAAACTCACTGTTTTCACCGTCCTGTAACTCGGCACCTGAGAGGTGTAGACCGTGTTTGAAAAAGCAATAAGCTTTAGCTCCCAGCCTAGAGCATGAATCAGAGCACGATTCGCGTCTAACACAAACTCACTGTTTTCACCGTCCTGTACCTCGGCACCTGAGAGGTGTAGACCGTGTTTGAAAAAGCATTACGCTTGCGCTCCCAGCCTAGAGCATGAATCCAAGCACGATTCGCGTCTAACATAAACTCACTGTTTTCACCGTCCTGTAACTAGGCACCTGAGAGGTGTAGACCGTGTTTGAAAAAGCAAAAAGCTTGCGCTCCCAGCCTAGAGCATGAATCAGAGCACGATTCGCGTCTAACACAAACTCACTGTTTTCACCGTCCTGTACCTCGGCACCTGAGAGGTGTAGACCGTGTTTGAAAAAGCATTACGCTTGCGCTCCCAGCCTAGAGCATGAATCAGAGCACGATTCGCGTCTAACACAAACTCACTGTTTTCACCGTCCTGTAACTCGGCACCTGAGAGGAGTAGACCGTGTTTGAAAAACCAATAAGCTTTAGCTCCCAGCCTAGAGCATGAATCAGAGCACGATTCGCGTCTAACACAAACTCACTGTTTTCATCGTTCTGTAACTCGGCACCAGAGAGATGTAGACCGTGTTTGAAAAAGCAAAAAGCTTGCGCTCCCAGCCTAGAGCATGAATCAGAGCACGATTCGCGTCTAACACAAACTCACTGTTTTCACCGTCCTGTAACTCGGCACCTGAGAGGAGTAGACCGTGTTTGAAGAAGCAATAAGCTTTAGCTCCCAGCCTAGAGCATGAATCAGAGCACGATTCGCGTCTAACACAAACTCACTGTTTTCACCGTCCTGTAACTCGGCACCTGAGAGGTGTAGACCGTGTTTGAAAAAGCAATAAGCTTTAGCTCCCAGCCTAGAGCATGAATCAGAGCACGATTCGCGTCTAACACAAACTCACTGTTTTCACCGTCCTGTAACTCGGCACCTGAGAGATGGAGAAGTTTGAAAAAGCAATAAGCTTGCGCTCCCAGCCTAGAGCATGAATCAGAGCACGATTCGCGTCTAACACAAACTCACTGTTTTCACCGTCCTGTAACTCGGCACCTGAGAGATGTCGACCGTGTTTGAAAAAGCAATAAGCTTGCGCTCCCAGCCTAGAGCATGAATCATAGCACGATTCGCGTCTAACACAAACTCACTGTTTTCACCGTCCTGTAACTCGGCACCTGAAAGATGTAGACCGTGTTTGAAAAAGCAATAAGCTTGCGCTCCCAGCCTAGAGCATGAATCATAGCACGATTCGCGTCTAACACAAACTCACTGTATTCACCGTCCTGTAACTCGGCACCTGAGAGGTGTAGACCGTGTTTGAGAAAGCAGTAAGCTTGCGCTCCCAGCCTAGAGCATGAATCAGAGCACGATTCGCGTCTAACACAAACTCACTGTTTTCACCGTCCTGTACCTCGGCACCTGAGAGGTGTAGACCGTGTTTGAAAAAGCATTACGCTTGCGCTTCCAGCCTAGAGCATCAATACCAGCACGATTCGCGTCTAACACAAACTCACTGTTTTCACCGTCCTGTACCTCGGCACCTGAGAGGTGTAGACCGTGTTTGAAAAAGCAAAAAGCTTGCGCTCCCAGCCTAGAGCATGAATCAGAGCACGATTCGCGTCTAACACAAACTCACTGTTTTCACCGTCCTGTAACTCGGCACCTGAGAGATGTAGACCGTGTTTGAAAAAGCAATAAGCTTGCGCTCCCAGCCTAGAGCATGAATCAGAGCACGATTCGCGTCTAACACAAACTCACTGTTTTCACCGTCCTGTACCTCGGCACCTGAGAGGTGTAGACCGTGTTTGAAAAAGCATTACGCTTGCGCTCCCAGCCTAGAGCATGAATCAGAGAACGATTCGCGTCTAACACAAACTCACTGTTTTCACCGTTCTGTAACTCGGCACCAGAGAGATGTAGACCGTGTTTGAAAAAGCAAAAAGCTTGCGCTCCCAGCCTAGAGCATGAATCAGAGCACGATTCGCGTCTAACACAAACTCACTGTTTTCACCGTCCTGTAACTCGGCACCTGAGAGGAGTAGACCGTGTTTGAAGAAGCAATAAGCTTTAGCTCCCAGCCTAGAGCATGAATCAGAGCACGATTCGCGTCTAACACAAACTCACTGTTTTCACCGTCCTGTAACTCGGCACCTGAGAGGTGTAGACCGTGTTTGAAAAAGCAATAAGCTTGCGCTCCCAGCCTAGAGCATGAATCAGAGCACGATTCGCGTCTAACACAAACTCACTGTTTTCACCGTCCTGTAACTCGGCACCTGAGAGGAGTAGACCGTGTTTGAAAAACCAATAAGCTTTAGCTCCCAGCCTAGAGCATCAATCAGAGCACGATTCGCGTCTAACACAAACTCACTGTTTTCACCGTCCTGTAACTCGGCACCTGAGAGGTGTAGACCGTGTTTGAAAAAGCAATAAGCTTTAGCTCCCAGCCTAGAGCATGAATCAGAGCACGATTCGCGTCTAACACAAACTCACTGTTTTCACCGTCCTGTACCTCGGCACCTGAGAGGTGTAGACCGTGTTTGAAAAAGCATTACGCTTGCGCTCCCAGCCTAGAGCATGAATCCAAGCACGATTCGCGTCTAACATAAACTCACTGTTTTCACCGTCCTGTAACTAGGCACCTGAGAGGTGTAGACCGTGTTTGAAAAAGCAAAAAGCTTGCGCTCCCAGCCTAGAGCATGAATCAGAGCACGATTCGCGTCTAACACAAACTCACTGTTTTCACCGTCCTGTACCTCGGCACCTGAGAGGTGTAGACCGTGTTTGAAAAAGCATTACGCTTGCGCTCCCAGCCTAGAGCATGAATCAGAGCACGATTCGCGTCTAACACAAACTCACTGTTTTCACCGTCCTGTAACTCGGCACCTGAGAGGAGTAGACCGTGTTTGAAAAACCAATAAGCTTTAGCTCCCAGCCTAGAGCATGAATCAGAGCACGATTCGCGTCTAACACAAACTCACTGTTTTCATCGTTCTGTAACTCGGCACCAGAGAGATGTAGACCGTGTTTGAAAAAGCAAAAAGCTTGCGCTCCCAGCCTAGAGCATGAATCAGAGCACGATTCGCGTCTAACACAAACTCACTGTTTTCACCGTCCTGTAACTCGGCACCTGAGAGGAGTAGACCGTGTTTGAAGAAGCAATAAGCTTTAGCTCCCAGCCTAGAGCATGAATCAGAGCACGATTCGCGTCTAACACAAACTCACTGTTTTCACCGTCCTGTAACTCGGCACCTGAGAGGTGTAGACCGTGTTTGAAAAAGCAATAAGCTTTAGCTCCCAGCCTAGAGCATGAATCAGAGCACGATTCGCGTCTAACACAAACTCACTGTTTTCACCGTCCTGTAACTCGGCACCTGAGAGGTGTAGACCGTGTTTGAAAAAGCAATAAGCTTTAGCTCCCAGCCTAGAGCATGAATCAGAGCACGATTCGCGTCTAACACAAACTCACTGTTTTCACCGTCCTGTAACTCGGCACCTGAGAGATGGAGAAGTTTGAAAAAGCAATAAGCTTGCGCTCCCAGCCTAGAGCATGAATCAGAGCACGATTCGCGTCTAACACAAACTCACTGTTTTCACCGTCCTGTAACTCGGCACCTGAGAGATGTCGACCGTGTTTGAAAAAGCAATAAGCTTGCGCTCCCAGCCTAGAGCATGAATCATAGCACGATTCGCGTCTAACACAAACTCACTGTTTTCACCGTCCTGTAACTCGGCACCTGAAAGATGTAGACCGTGTTTGAAAAAGCAATAAGCTTGCGCTCCCAGCCTAGAGCATGAATCATAGCACGATTCGCGTCTAACACAAACTCACTGTATTCACCGTCCTGTAACTCGGCACCTGAGAGGTGTAGACCGTGTTTGAGAAAGCAGTAAGCTTGCGCTCCCAGCCTAGAGCATGAATCAGAGCACGATTCGCGTCTAACACAAACTCACTGTTTTCACCGTCCTGTACCTCGGCACCTGAGAGGTGTAGACCGTGTTTGAAAAAGCATTACGCTTGCGCTTCCAGCCTAGAGCATCAATACCAGCACGATTCGCGTCTAACACAAACTCACTGTTTTCACCGTCCTGTACCTCGGCACCTGAGAGGTGTAGACCGTGTTTGAAAAAGCATTACGCTTGCGCTCCCAGCCTAGAGCATGAATCAGAGCACGATTCGCGTCTAACACAAACTCACTGTTTTCACCGTCCTGTAACTCGGCACCTGAGAGGAGTAGACCGTGTTTGAAAAACCAATAAGCTTTAGCTCCCAGCCTAGAGCATGAATCAGAGCACGATTCGCGTCTAACACAAACTCACTGTTTTCATCGTTCTGTAACTCGGCACCAGAGAGATGTAGACCGTGTTTGAAAAAGCAAAAAGCTTGCGCTCCCAGCCTAGAGCATGAATCAGAGCACGATTCGCGTCTAACACAAACTCACTGTTTTCACCGTCCTGTAACTCGGCACCTGAGAGGAGTAGACCGTGTTTGAAGAAGCAATAAGCTTTAGCTCCCAGCCTAGAGCATGAATCAGAGCACGATTCGCGTCTAACACAAACTCACTGTTTTCACCGTCCTGTAACTCGGCACCTGAGAGGTGTAGACCGTGTTTGAAAAAGCAATAAGCTTTAGCTCCCAGCCTAGAGCATGAATCAGAGCACGATTCGCGTCTAACACAAACTCACTGTTTTCACCGTCCTGTAACTCGGCACCTGAGAGATGGAGAAGTTTGAAAAAGCAATAAGCTTGCGCTCCCAGCCTAGAGCATGAATCAGAGCACGATTCGCGTCTAACACAAACTCACTGTTTTCACCGTCCTGTAACTCGGCACCTGAGAGATGTCGACCGTGTTTGAAAAAGCAATAAGCTTGCGCTCCCAGCCTAGAGCATGAATCATAGCACGATTCGCGTCTAACACAAACTCACTGTTTTCACCGTCCTGTAACTCGGCACCTGAAAGATGTAGACCGTGTTTGAAAAAGCAATAAGCTTGCGCTCCCAGCCTAGAGCATGAATCATAGCACGATTCGCGTCTAACACAAACTCACTGTATTCACCGTCCTGTAACTCGGCACCTGAGAGGTGTAGACCGTGTTTGAGAAAGCAGTAAGCTTGCGCTCCCAGCCTAGAGCATGAATCAGAGCACGATTCGCGTCTAACACAAACTCACTGTTTTCACCGTCCTGTACCTCGGCACCTGAGAGGTGTAGACCGTGTTTGAAAAAGCATTACGCTTGCGCTTCCAGCCTAGAGCATCAATACCAGCACGATTCGCGTCTAACACAAACTCACTGTTTTCACCGTCCTGTACCTCGGCACCTGAGAGGTGTAGACCGTGTTTGAAAAAGCAAAAAGCTTGCGCTCCCAGCCTAGAGCATGAATCAGAGCACGATTCGCGTCTAACACAAACTCACTGTTTTCACCGTCCTGTAACTCGGCACCTGAGAGATGTAGACCGTGTTTGAAAAAGCAATAAGCTTGCGCTCCCAGCCTAGAGCATGAATCAGAGCACGATTCGCGTCTAACACAAACTCACTGTTTTCACCGTCCTGTACCTCGGCACCTGAGAGGTGTAGACCGTGTTTGAAAAAGCATTACGCTTGCGCTCCCAGCCTAGAGCATGAATCAGAGAACGATTCGCGTCTAACACAAACTCACTGTTTTCACCGTCCTGTAACTCGGCACCTGAGAGATGGAGAAGTTTGAAAAAGCAATAAGCTTGCGCTCCCAGCCTAGAGCATGAATCAGAGCACGATTCGCGTCTAACACAAACTCACTGTTTTCACCGTCCTGTAACTCGGCACCTGAGAGATGTCGACCGTGTTTGAAAAAGCAATAAGCTTGCGCTCCCAGCCTAGAGCATGAATCATAGCACGATTCGCGTCTAACACAAACTCACTGTTTTCACCGTCCTGTAACTCGGCACCTGAAAGATGTAGACCGTGTTTGAAAAAGCAATAAGCTTGCGCTCCCAGCCTAGAGCATGAATCATAGCACGATTCGCGTCTAACACAAACTCACTGTATTCACCGTCCTGTAACTCGGCACCTGAGAGGTGTAGACCGTGTTTGAGAAAGCAGTAAGCTTGCGCTCCCAGCCTAGAGCATGAATCAGAGCACGATTCGCGTCTAACACAAACTCACTGTTTTCACCGTCCTGTACCTCGGCACCTGAGAGGTGTAGACCGTGTTTGAAAAAGCATTACGCTTGCGCTTCCAGCCTAGAGCATCAATACCAGCACGATTCGCGTCTAACACAAACTCACTGTTTTCACCGTCCTGTACCTCGGCACCTGAGAGGTGTAGACCGTGTTTGAAAAAGCAAAAAGCTTGCGCTCCCAGCCTAGAGCATGAATCAGAGCACGATTCGCGTCTAACACAAACTCACTGTTTTCACCGTCCTGTAACTCGGCACCTGAGAGATGTAGACCGTGTTTGAAAAAGCAATAAGCTTGCGCTCCCAGCCTAGAGCATGAATCAGAGCACGATTCGCGTCTAACACAAACTCACTGTTTTCACCGTCCTGTACCTCGGCACCTGAGAGGTGTAGACCGTGTTTGAAAAAGCATTACGCTTGCGCTCCCAGCCTAGAGCATGAATCAGAGAACGATTCGCGTCTAACACAAACTCACTGTTTTCACCGTTCTGTAACTCGGCACCAGAGAGATGTAGACCGTGTTTGAAAAAGCAAAAAGCTTGCGCTCCCAGCCTAGAGCATGAATCAGAGCACGATTCGCGTCTAACACAAACTCACTGTTTTCACCGTCCTGTAACTCGGCACCTGAGAGGAGTAGACCGTGTTTGAAGAAGCAATAAGCTTTAGCTCCCAGCCTAGAGCATGAATCAGAGCACGATTCGCGTCTAACACAAACTCACTGTTTTCACCGTCCTGTAACTCGGCACCTGAGAGGTGTAGACCGTGTTTGAAAAAGCAATAAGCTTGCGCTCCCAGCCTAGAGCATGAATCAGAGCACGATTCGCGTCTAACACAAACTCACTGTTTTCACCGTCCTGTAACTCGGCACCTGAGAGGAGTAGACCGTGTTTGAAAAACCAATAAGCTTTAGCTCCCAGCCTAGAGCATCAATCAGAGCACGATTCGCGTCTAACACAAACTCACTGTTTTCACCGTCCTGTAACTCGGCACCTGAGAGGTGTAGACCGTGTTTGAAAAAGCAATAAGCTTTAGCTCCCAGCCTAGAGCATGAATCAGAGCACGATTCGCGTCTAACACAAACTCACTGTTTTCACCGTCCTGTACCTCGGCACCTGAGAGGTGTAGACCGTGTTTGAAAAAGCATTACGCTTGCGCTCCCAGCCTAGAGCATGAATCCAAGCACGATTCGCGTCTAACATAAACTCACTGTTTTCACCGTCCTGTAACTAGGCACCTGAGAGGTGTAGACCGTGTTTGAAAAAGCAAAAAGCTTGCGCTCCCAGCCTAGAGCATGAATCAGAGCACGATTCGCGTCTAACACAAACTCACTGTTTTCACCGTCCTGTACCTCGGCACCTGAGAGGTGTAGACCGTGTTTGAAAAAGCATTACGCTTGCGCTCCCAGCCTAGAGCATGAATCAGAGCACGATTCGCGTCTAACACAAACTCACTGTTTTCACCGTCCTGTAACTCGGCACCTGAGAGGAGTAGACCGTGTTTGAAAAACCAATAAGCTTTAGCTCCCAGCCTAGAGCATGAATCAGAGCACGATTCGCGTCTAACACAAACTCACTGTTTTCATCGTTCTGTAACTCGGCACCAGAGAGATGTAGACCGTGTTTGAAAAAGCAAAAAGCTTGCGCTCCCAGCCTAGAGCATGAATCAGAGCACGATTCGCGTCTAACACAAACTCACTGTTTTCACCGTCCTGTAACTCGGCACCTGAGAGGAGTAGACCGTGTTTGAAGAAGCAATAAGCTTTAGCTCCCAGCCTAGAGCATGAATCAGAGCACGATTCGCGTCTAACACAAACTCACTGTTTTCACCGTCCTGTAACTCGGCACCTGAGAGGTGTAGACCGTGTTTGAAAAAGCAATAAGCTTTAGCTCCCAGCCTAGAGCATGAATCAGAGCACGATTCGCGTCTAACACAAACTCACTGTTTTCACCGTCCTGTAACTCGGCACCTGAGAGATGGAGAAGTTTGAAAAAGCAATAAGCTTGCGCTCCCAGCCTAGAGCATGAATCAGAGCACGATTCGCGTCTAACACAAACTCACTGTTTTCACCGTCCTGTAACTCGGCACCTGAGAGATGTCGACCGTGTTTGAAAAAGCAATAAGCTTGCGCTCCCAGCCTAGAGCATGAATCATAGCACGATTCGCGTCTAACACAAACTCACTGTTTTCACCGTCCTGTAACTCGGCACCTGAAAGATGTAGACCGTGTTTGAAAAAGCAATAAGCTTGCGCTCCCAGCCTAGAGCATGAATCATAGCACGATTCGCGTCTAACACAAACTCACTGTATTCACCGTCCTGTAACTCGGCACCTGAGAGGTGTAGACCGTGTTTGAGAAAGCAGTAAGCTTGCGCTCCCAGCCTAGAGCATGAATCAGAGCACGATTCGCGTCTAACACAAACTCACTGTTTTCACCGTCCTGTACCTCGGCACCTGAGAGGTGTAGACCGTGTTTGAAAAAGCATTACGCTTGCGCTTCCAGCCTAGAGCATCAATACCAGCACGATTCGCGTCTAACACAAACTCACTGTTTTCACCGTCCTGTACCTCGGCACCTGAGAGGTGTAGACCGTGTTTGAAAAAGCAAAAAGCTTGCGCTCCCAGCCTAGAGCATGAATCAGAGCACGATTCGCGTCTAACACAAACTCACTGTTTTCACCGTCCTGTAACTCGGCACCTGAGAGATGTAGACCGTGTTTGAAAAAGCAATAAGCTTGCGCTCCCAGCCTAGAGCATGAATCAGAGCACGATTCGCGTCTAACACAAACTCACTGTTTTCACCGTCCTGTACCTCGGCACCTGAGAGGTGTAGACCGTGTTTGAAAAAGCATTACGCTTGCGCTCCCAGCCTAGAGCATGAATCAGAGAACGATTCGCGTCTAACACAAACTCACTGTTTTCACCGTCCTGTAACTCGGCACCTGAGAGATGGAGAAGTTTGAAAAAGCAATAAGCTTGCGCTCCCAGCCTAGAGCATGAATCAGAGCACGATTCGCGTCTAACACAAACTCACTGTTTTCACCGTCCTGTAACTCGGCACCTGAGAGATGTCGACCGTGTTTGAAAAAGCAATAAGCTTGCGCTCCCAGCCTAGAGCATGAATCATAGCACGATTCGCGTCTAACACAAACTCACTGTTTTCACCGTCCTGTAACTCGGCACCTGAAAGATGTAGACCGTGTTTGAAAAAGCAATAAGCTTGCGCTCCCAGCCTAGAGCATGAATCATAGCACGATTCGCGTCTAACACAAACTCACTGTATTCACCGTCCTGTAACTCGGCACCTGAGAGGTGTAGACCGTGTTTGAGAAAGCAGTAAGCTTGCGCTCCCAGCCTAGAGCATGAATCAGAGCACGATTCGCGTCTAACACAAACTCACTGTTTTCACCGTCCTGTACCTCGGCACCTGAGAGGTGTAGACCGTGTTTGAAAAAGCATTACGCTTGCGCTTCCAGCCTAGAGCATCAATACCAGCACGATTCGCGTCTAACACAAACTCACTGTTTTCACCGTCCTGTACCTCGGCACCTGAGAGGTGTAGACCGTGTTTGAAAAAGCAAAAAGCTTGCGCTCCCAGCCTAGAGCATGAATCAGAGCACGATTCGCGTCTAACACAAACTCACTGTTTTCACCGTCCTGTAACTCGGCACCTGAGAGATGTAGACCGTGTTTGAAAAAGCAATAAGCTTGCGCTCCCAGCCTAGAGCATGAATCAGAGCACGATTCGCGTCTAACACAAACTCACTGTTTTCACCGTCCTGTACCTCGGCACCTGAGAGGTGTAGACCGTGTTTGAAAAAGCATTACGCTTGCGCTCCCAGCCTAGAGCATGAATCAGAGAACGATTCGCGTCTAACACAAACTCACTGTTTTCACCGTTCTGTAACTCGGCACCAGAGAGATGTAGACCGTGTTTGAAAAAGCAAAAAGCTTGCGCTCCCAGCCTAGAGCATGAATCAGAGCACGATTCGCGTCTAACACAAACTCACTGTTTTCACCGTCCTGTAACTCGGCACCTGAGAGGAGTAGACCGTGTTTGAAGAAGCAATAAGCTTTAGCTCCCAGCCTAGAGCATGAATCAGAGCACGATTCGCGTCTAACACAAACTCACTGTTTTCACCGTCCTGTAACTCGGCACCTGAGAGGTGTAGACCGTGTTTGAAAAAGCATTACGCTTGCGCTCCCAGCCTAGAGCATGAATCAGAGCACGATTCGCGTCTAACACAAACTCACTGTTTTCACCGTCCTGTAACTCGGCACCTGAGAGGTGTAGACCGTGTTTGAAAAAGCAATAAGCTTGCGCTCCCAGCCTAGAGCATGAATCAGAGCACGATTCGCGTCTAACACAAACTCACTGTTTTCACCGTCCTGTACCTCGGCACCTGAGAGGTGTAGACCGTGTTTGAAAAAGCATTACGCTTGCGCTCCCAGCCTAGAGCATGAATCAGAGCACGATTCGCGTCTAACACAAACTCACTGTTTTCACCGTTCTGTAACTCGGCACCAGAGAGATGTAGACCGTGTTTGAAAAAGCAAAAAGCTTGCGCTCCCAGCCTAGAGCATGAATCAGAGCACGATTCGCGTCTAACACAAACTCACTGTTTTCACCGTCCTGTAACTCGGCACCTGAGAGGAGTAGACCGTGTTTGAAGAAGCAATAAGCTTTAGCTCCCAGCCTAGAGCATGAATCAGAGCACGATTCGCGTCTAACACAAACTCACTGTTTTCACCGTCCTGTAACTCGGCACCTGAGAGGTGTAGACCGTGTTTGAAAAAGCATTACGCTTGCGCTCCCAGCCTAGAGCATGAATCAGAGCACGATTCGCGTCTAACACAAACTCACTGTTTTCACCGTCCTGTAACTCGGCACCTGAGAGGTGTAGACCGTGTTTGAAAAAGCAATAAGCTTGCGCTCCCAGCCTAGAGCATGAATCAGAGCACGATTCGCGTCTAACACAAACTCACTGTTTTCACCGTCCTGTAACTCGGCACCTGAGAGATGTCGACCGTGTTTGAAAAAGCAATAAGCTTTAGCTCCCAGCCTAGAGCATGAATCATAGCACGATTCGCGTCTAACACAAACTCACTGTTTTCACCGTCCTGTAACTCGGCACCTGAAAGATGTAGACCGTGTTTGAAAAAGCAATAAGCTTGCGCTCCCAGCCTAGAGCATGAATCATAGCACGATTCGCGTCTAACACAAACTCACTGTATTCACCGTCCTGTAACTCGGCACCTGAGAGCTGTAGACCGTGTTTGAGAAAGCAGTAAGCTTGCGCTCCCAGCCTAGAGCATGAATCAGAGCACGATTCGCGTCTAACACAAACTCACTGTTTTCACCGTCCTGTACCTCGGCACCTGAGAGGTGTAGACCGTGTTTGAAAAAGCATTACGCTTGCGCTCCCAGCCTAGAGCATCAATACCAGCACGATTCGCGTCTAACACAAACTCACTGTTTTCACCGTCCTGTACCTCGGCACCTGAGAGGTGTAGACCGTGTTTGAAAAAGCAAAAAGCTTGCGCTCCCAGCCTAGAGCATGAATCAGAGCACGATTCGCGTCTAACACAAACTCACTGTTTTCACCGTCCTGTAACTCGGCACCTGAGAGATGTAGACCGTGTTTGAAAAAGCAATAAGCTTGCGCTCCCAGCCTAGAGCATGAATCAGAGCACGATTCGCGTCTAACACAAACTCACTGTTTTCACCGTCCTGTACCTCGGCACCTGAGAGGTGTAGACCGTGTTTGAAAAAGCATTACGCTTGCGCTCCCAGCCTAGAGCATGAATCAGAGCACGATTCGCGTCTAACACAAACTCACTGTTTTCACCGTTCTGTAACTCGGCACCAGAGAGATGTAGACCGTGTTTGAAAAAGCAAAAAGCTTGCGCTCCCAGCCTAGAGCATGAATCAGAGCACGATTCGCGTCTAACACAAACTCACTGTTTTCACCGTCCTGTAACTCGGCACCTGAGAGGAGTAGACCGTGTTTGAAGAAGCAATAAGCTTTAGCTCCCAGCCTAGAGCATGAATCAGAGCACGATTCGCGTCTAACACAAACTCACTGTTTTCACCGTCCTGTAACTCGGCACCTGAGAGGTGTAGACCGTGTTTGAAAAAGCATTACGCTTGCGCTCCCAGCCTAGAGCATGAATCAGAGAACGATTCGCGTCTAACACAAACTCACTGTTTTCACCGTCCTGTAACTCGGCACCTGAGAGGTGTAGACCGTGTTTGAAAAAGCAATAAGCTTGCGCTCCCAGCCTAGAGCATGAATCAGAGCACGATTCGCGTCTAACACAAACTCACTGTTTTCACCGTCCTGTACCTCGGCACCTGAGAGGTGTAGACCGTGTTTGAAAAAGCATTACGCTTGCGCTCCCAGCCTAGAGCATGAATCAGAGCACGATTCGCGTCTAACACAAACTCACTGTTTTCACCGTTCTGTAACTCGGCACCAGAGAGATGTAGACCGTGTTTGAAAAAGCAAAAAGCTTGCGCTCCCAGCCTAGAGCATGAATCAGAGCACGATTCGCGTCTAACACAAACTCACTGTTTTCACCGTCCTGTAACTCGGCACCTGAGAGGAGTAGACCGTGTTTGAAAAAGCAATAAGCTTTAGCTCCCAGCCTAGAGCATGAATCAGAGCACGATTCGCGTCTAACACAAACTCACTGTTTTCACCGTCCTGTAACTCGGCACCTGAGAGGTGTAGACCGTGTTTGAAAAAGCATTACGCTTGCGCTCCCAGCCTAGAGCATGAATCAGAGCACGATTCGCGTCTAACACAAACTCACTGTTTTCACCGTCCTGTAACTCGGCACCTGAGAGGTGTAGACCGTGTTTGAAAAAGCAATAAGCTTGCGCTCCCAGCCTAGAGCATGAATCAGAGCACGATTCGCGTCTAACACAAACTCACTGTTTTCACCGTCCTGTAACTCGGCACCTGAGAGGTGTAGACCGTGTTTGAAAAAGCAATAAGCTTTAGCTCCCAGCCTAGAGCATGAATCAGAGCACGATTCGCGTCTAACACAAACTCACTGTTTTCACCGTCCTGTAACTCGGCACCTGAGAGATGTAGACCGTGTTTGAAAAAGCAATAAGCTTGCGCTCCCAGCCTAGAGCATGAATCATAGCACGATTCGCGTCTAACACAAACTCACTGTTTTCACCGTCCTGTAACTCGGCACCTGAGAGGTGTAGACCGTGTTTGAAAAAGCAATAAGCTTGCGCTCCCAGCCTAGAGCATGAATCAGAGCACGATTCGCGTCTAACACAAACTCACTGTTTTCACCGTCCTGTAACTCGGCACCTGAGAGGAGTAGACCGTGTTTGAAGAAGCAATAAGCTTTAGCTCCCAGCCTAGAGCATGAATCAGAGCACGATTCGCGTCTAACACAAACTCACTGTTTCCACCGTCCTGTAACTCGGCACCTGAGAGGTGTAGACCGTGTTTGAAAAAGCAATAAGCTTGCGCTCCCAGCCTAGAGCATGAATCAGAGCACGATTCGCGTCTAACACAAACTCACTGTTTTCACCGTCCTGTACCTCGGCACCTGAGAGGTGTAGACCGTGTTTGAAAAAGCAATAAGCTTGCGCTCCCAGCCTAGAGCATGAATCATAGCACGATTCGCGTCTAACACAAACTCACTGTTTTCACCGTCCTGTAACTCGGCACCTGAGAGGTGTAGACCGTGTTTGAGAAAGCAATAAGCTTGCGCTCCCAGCCTAGAGCATGAATCAGAGCACGATTCGCGTCTAACACAAACTCACTGTTTTCACCGTCCTGTACCTCGGCACCTGAGAGGTGTAGACCGTGTTTGAAAAAGCATTACGCTTGCGCTCCCAGCCTAGAGCATCAATACCAGCACGATTCGCGTCTAACACAAACTCACTGTTTTCACCGTCCTGTACCTCGGCACCTGAGAGGTGTAGACCGTGTTTGAAAAAGCAAAAAGCTTGCGCTCCCAGCCTAGAGCATGAATCAGAGCACGATTCGCGTCTAACACAAACTCACTGTTTTCACCGTCCTGTAACTCGGCACCTGAGAGGAGTAGACCGTGTTTGAAGAAGCAATAAGCTTGCGCTCCCAGCCTAGAGCATGAATCATAGCACGATTCGCGTCTAACACAAACTCACTGTTTTCACCGTCCTGTAACTCGGCACCTGAGAGGTGTAGACCGTGTTTGAGAAAGCAATAAGCTTGCGCTCCCAGCCTAGAGCATGAATCAGAGTACGATTCGCGTCTAACACAAACTCACTGTTTTCACCGTCCTGTACCTCGGCACCTGAGAGGTGTAGACCGTGTTTGAAAAAGCGTTACGCTTGCGCTCCCAGCCTAGAGCATGAATCAGAGCACGATTCGCGTCTAACACAAACTCACTGTTTTCACCGTTCTGTAACTCGGCACCAGAGAGATGTAGACCGTGTTTGAAAAAGCAAAAAGCTTGCGCTCCCAGCCTACAGCATGAATCAGAGCACGATTCGCGTCTAACACAAACTCACTGTTTTCACCGTCCTGTAACTCGGCACCTGAGGAGTAGACCGTGTTTGAAGAAGCAATAAGCTTTAGCTCCCAGCCTAGAGCATGAATCAGAGCACGATTCGCGTCTAACACAAACTCACTGTTTTCACCGTCCTGTAACTCGGCACCTGAGAGGTGTAGACCGTGTTTGAAAAAGCAATAAGCTTGCGCTCCCAGCCTAGAGCATGAATCAGAGCACGATTCGCGTCTAACACAAACTCACTGTTTTCACCGTCCTGTACCTCGGCACCTGAGAGGTGTAGACCGTGTTTGAAAAAGCAATAAGCTTGCGCTCCCAGCCTAGAGCATGAATCAGAGCACGATTCGCGTCTAACACAAACTCACTGTTTTCACCGTCCTGTAACTCGGCACCTGAGAGGAGTAGACCGTGTTTGAAAAACCAATAAGCTTTAGCTCCCAGCCTAGAGCATGAATCAGAGCACGATTCGCGTCTAACACAAACTCACTGTTTTCACCGTCCTGTAACTCGGCACCTGAGAGATGTAGACCGTGTTTGAAAAAGCAATAAGCTTGCGCTCCCAGCCTAGAGCATGAATCAGAGCACGATTCGCGTCTAACACAAACTCACTGTTTTCACCGTCCTGTACCTCGGCACCTGAGAGGTGTAGACCGTGTTTGAAAAAGCATTACGCTTGCGCTCCCAGCCTAGAGCATGAATCAGAGAACGATTCGCGTCTAACACAAACTCACTGTTTTCACCGTTCTGTAACTCGGCACCAGAGAGATGTAGACCGTGTTTGAAAAAGCAAAAAGCTTGCGCTCCCAGCCTAGAGCATGAATCAGAGCACGATTCGCGTCTAACACAAACTCACTGTTTTCACCGTCCTGTAACTCGGCACCTGAGAGGAGTAGACCGTGTTTGAAGAAGCAATAAGCTTTAGCTCCCAGCCTAGAGCATGAATCAGAGCACGATTCGCGTCTAACACAAACTCACTGTTTTCACCGTCCTGCAACTCGGCACCTGAGAGGTGTAGACCGTGTTTGAAAAAGCATTACGCTTGCGCTCCCAGCCTAGAGCATGAATCAGAGCACGATTCGCGTCTAACACAAACTCACTGTTTTCACCGTCCTGTAACTCGGCACCTGAGAGGTGTAGACCGTGTTTGAAAAAGCAATAAGCTTGCGCTCCCAGCCTAGAGCATGAATCAGAGCACGATTCGCGTCTAACACAAACTCACTGTTTTCACCGTCCTGTACCTCGGCACCTGAGAGGTGTAGACCGTGTTTGAAAAAGCATTACGCTTGCGCTCCCAGCCTAGAGCATGAATCAGAGCACGATTCGCGTCTAACACAAACTCACTGTTTTCACCGTTCTGTAACTCGGCACCAGAGAGATGTAGACCGTGTTTGAAAAAGCAAAAAGCTTGCGCTCCCAGCCTAGAGCATGAATCAGAGCACGATTCGCGTCTAACACAAACTCACTGTTTTCACCGTCCTGTAACTCGGCACCTGAGAGGAGTAGACCGTGTTTGAAGAAGCAATAAGCTTTAGCTCCCAGCCTAGAGCATGAATCAGAGCACGATTCGCGTCTAACACAAACTCACTGTTTTCACCGTCCTGTAACTCGGCACCTGAGAGGTGTAGACCGTGTTTGAAAAAGCATTACGCTTGCGCTCCCAGCCTAGAGCATGAATCAGAGCACGATTCGCGTCTAACACAAACTCACTGTTTTCACCGTCCTGTAACTCGGCACCTGAGAGGTGTAGACCGTGTTTGAAAAAGCAATAAGCTTGCGCTCCCAGCCTAGAGCATGAATCAGAGCACGATTCGCGTCTAACACAAACTCACTGTTTTCACCGTCCTGTAACTCGGCACCTGAGAGATGTCGACCGTGTTTGAAAAAGCAATAAGCTTTAGCTCCCAGCCTAGAGCATGAATCATAGCACGATTCGCGTCTAACACAAACTCACTGTTTTCACCGTCCTGTAACTCGGCACCTGAAAGATGTAGACCGTGTTTGAAAAAGCAATAAGCTTGCGCTCCCAGCCTAGAGCATGAATCATAGCACGATTCGCGTCTAACACAAACTCACTGTATTCACCGTCCTGTAACTCGGCACCTGAGAGCTGTAGACCGTGTTTGAGAAAGCAGTAAGCTTGCGCTCCCAGCCTAGAGCATGAATCAGAGCACGATTCGCGTCTAACACAAACTCACTGTTTTCACCGTCCTGTACCTCGGCACCTGAGAGGTGTAGACCGTGTTTGAAAAAGCATTACGCTTGCGCTCCCAGCCTAGAGCATCAATACCAGCACGATTCGCGTCTAACACAAACTCACTGTTTTCACCGTCCTGTACCTCGGCACCTGAGAGGTGTAGACCGTGTTTGAAAAAGCAAAAAGCTTGCGCTCCCAGCCTAGAGCATGAATCAGAGCACGATTCGCGTCTAACACAAACTCACTGTTTTCACCGTCCTGTAACTCGGCACCTGAGAGATGTAGACCGTGTTTGAAAAAGCAATAAGCTTGCGCTCCCAGCCTAGAGCATGAATCAGAGCACGATTCGCGTCTAACACAAACTCACTGTTTTCACCGTCCTGTACCTCGGCACCTGAGAGGTGTAGACCGTGTTTGAAAAAGCATTACGCTTGCGCTCCCAGCCTAGAGCATGAATCAGAGCACGATTCGCGTCTAACACAAACTCACTGTTTTCACCGTTCTGTAACTCGGCACCAGAGAGATGTAGACCGTGTTTGAAAAAGCATTACGCTTGCGCTCCCAGCCTAGAGCATGAATCAGAGCACGATTCGCGTCTAACACAAACTCACTGTTTTCACCGTCCTGTAACTCGGCACCTGAGAGGAGTAGACCGTGTTTGAAGAAGCAATAAGCTTTAGCTCCCAGCCTAGAGCATGAATCAGAGCACGATTCGCGTCTAACACAAACTCACTGTTTTCACCGTCCTGTAACTCGGCACCTGAGAGGTGTAGACCGTGTTTGAAAAAGCATTACGCTTGCGCTCCCAGCCTAGAGCATGAATCAGAGAACGATTCGCGTCTAACACAAACTCACTGTTTTCACCGTCCTGTAACTCGGCACCTGAGAGGTGTAGACCGTGTTTGAAAAAGCAATAAGCTTGCGCTCCCAGCCTAGAGCATGAATCAGAGCACGATTCGCGTCTAACACAAACTCACTGTTTTCACCGTCCTGTACCTCGGCACCTGAGAGGTGTAGACCGTGTTTGAAAAAGCATTACGCTTGCGCTCCCAGCCTAGAGCATGAATCAGAGCACGATTCGCGTCTAACACAAACTCACTGTTTTCACCGTTCTGTAACTCGGCACCAGAGAGATGTAGACCGTGTTTGAAAAAGCAAAAAGCTTGCGCTCCCAGCCTAGAGCATGAATCAGAGCACGATTCGCGTCTAACACAAACTCACTGTTTTCACCGTCCTGTAACTCGGCACCTGAGAGGAGTAGACCGTGTTTGAAAAAGCAATAAGCTTTAGCTCCCAGCCTAGAGCATGAATCAGAGCACGATTCGCGTCTAACACAAACTCACTGTTTTCACCGTCCTGTAACTCGGCACCTGAGAGGTGTAGACCGTGTTTGAAAAAGCATTACGCTTGCGCTCCCAGCCTAGAGCATGAATCAGAGCACGATTCGCGTCTAACACAAACTCACTGTTTTCACCGTCCTGTAACTCGGCACCTGAGAGGTGTAGACCGTGTTTGAAAAAGCAATAAGCTTGCGCTCCCAGCCTAGAGCATGAATCAGAGCACGATTCGCGTCTAACACAAACTCACTGTTTTCACCGTCCTGTAACTCGGCACCTGAGAGGTGTAGACCGTGTTTGAAAAAGCAATAAGCTTTAGCTCCCAGCCTAGAGCATGAATCAGAGCACGATTCGCGTCTAACACAAACTCACTGTTTTCACCGTCCTGTAACTCGGCACCTGAGAGATGTAGACCGTGTTTGAAAAAGCAATAAGCTTGCGCTCCCAGCCTAGAGCATGAATCATAGCACGATTCGCGTCTAACACAAACTCACTGTTTTCACCGTCCTGTAACTCGGCACCTGAGAGGTGTAGACCGTGTTTGAAAAAGCAATAAGCTTGCGCTCCCAGCCTAGAGCATGAATCAGAGCACGATTCGCGTCTAACACAAACTCACTGTTTTCACCGTCCTGTAACTCGGCACCTGAGAGATGTCGACCGTGTTTGAAAAAGCAATAAGCTTGCGCTCCCAGCCTAGAGCATGAATCATAGCACGATTCGCGTCTAACACAAACTCACTGTTTTCACCGTCCTGTAACTCGGCACCTGAAAGATGTAGACCGTGTTTGAAAAAGCAATAAGCTTGCGCTCCCAGCCTAGAGCATGAATCATAGCACGATTCGCGTCTAACACAAACTCACTGTATTCACCGTCCTGTAACTCGGCACCTGAGAGGTGTAGACCGTGTTTGAGAAAGCAGTAAGCTTGCGCTCCCAGCCTAGAGCATGAATCAGAGCACGATTCGCGTCTAACACAAACTCACTGTTTTCACCGTCCTGTACCTCGGCACCTGAGAGGTGTAGACCGTGTTTGAAAAAGCATTACGCTTGCGCTTCCAGCCTAGAGCATCAATACCAGCACGATTCGCGTCTAACACAAACTCACTGTTTTCACCGTCCTGTACCTCGGCACCTGAGAGGTGTAGACCGTGTTTGAAAAAGCAAAAAGCTTGCGCTCCCAGCCTAGAGCATGAATCAGAGCACGATTCGCGTCTAACACAAACTCACTGTTTTCACCGTCCTGTAACTCGGCACCTGAGAGATGTAGACCGTGTTTGAAAAAGCAATAAGCTTGCGCTCCCAGCCTAGAGCATGAATCAGAGCACGATTCGCGTCTAACACAAACTCACTGTTTTCACCGTCCTGTACCTCGGCACCTGAGAGGTGTAGACCGTGTTTGAAAAAGCATTACGCTTGCGCTCCCAGCCTAGAGCATGAATCAGAGAACGATTCGCGTCTAACACAAACTCACTGTTTTCACCGTTCTGTAACTCGGCACCAGAGAGATGTAGACCGTGTTTGAAAAAGCAAAAAGCTTGCGCTCCCAGCCTAGAGCATGAATCAGAGCACGATTCGCGTCTAACACAAACTCACTGTTTTCACCGTCCTGTAACTCGGCACCTGAGAGGAGTAGACCGTGTTTGAAGAAGCAATAAGCTTTAGCTCCCAGCCTAGAGCATGAATCAGAGCACGATTCGCGTCTAACACAAACTCACTGTTTTCACCGTCCTGTAACTCGGCACCTGAGAGGTGTAGACCGTGTTTGAAAAAGCATTACGCTTGCGCTCCCAGCCTAGAGCATGAATCAGAGCACGATTCGCGTCTAACACAAACTCACTGTTTTCACCGTCCTGTAACTCGGCACCTGAGAGGTGTAGACCGTGTTTGAAAAAGCAATAAGCTTGCGCTCCCAGCCTAGAGCATGAATCAGAGCACGATTCGCGTCTAACACAAACTCACTGTTTTCACCGTCCTGTACCTCGGCACCTGAGAGGTGTAGACCGTGTTTGAAAAAGCATTACGCTTGCGCTCCCAGCCTAGAGCATGAATCAGAGCACGATTCGCGTCTAACACAAACTCACTGTTTTCACCGTTCTGTAACTCGGCACCAGAGAGATGTAGACCGTGTTTGAAAAAGCAAAAAGCTTGCGCTCCCAGCCTAGAGCATGAATCAGAGCACGATTCGCGTCTAACACAAACTCACTGTTTTCACCGTCCTGTAACTCGGCACCTGAGAGGAGTAGACCGTGTTTGAAGAAGCAATAAGCTTTAGCTCCCAGCCTAGAGCATGAATCAGAGCACGATTCGCGTCTAACACAAACTCACTGTTTTCACCGTCCTGTAACTCGGCACCTGAGAGGTGTAGACCGTGTTTGAGAAAGCAGTAAGCTTGCGCTCCCAGCCTAGAGCATGAATCAGAGCACGATTCGCGTCTAACACAAACTCACTGTTTTCACCGTCCTGTACCTCGGCACCTGAGAGGTGTAGACCGTGTTTGAAAAAGCATTACGCTTGCGCTTCCAGCCTAGAGCATCAATACCAGCACGATTCGCGTCTAACACAAACTCACTGTTTTCACCGTCCTGTACCTCGGCACCTGAGAGGTGTAGACCGTGTTTGAAAAAGCATTACGCTTGCGCTCCCAGCCTAGAGCATGAATCAGAGAACGATTCGCGTCTAACACAAACTCACTGTTTTCACCGTCCTGTAACTCGGCACCTGAGAGATGGAGAAGTTTGAAAAAGCAATAAGCTTGCGCTCCCAGCCTAGAGCATGAATCAGAGCACGATTCGCGTCTAACACAAACTCACTGTTTTCACCGTCCTGTAACTCGGCACCAGAGAGATGTAGACCGTGTTTGAAAAAGCAAAAAGCTTGCGCTCCCAGCCTAGAGCATGAATCAGAGCACGATTCGCGTCTAACACAAACTCACTGTTTTCACCGTCCTGTAACTCGGCACCTGAGAGATGTAGACCGTGTTTGAAAAAGCAATAAGCTTGCGCTCCCAGCCTAGAGCATGAATCATAGCACGATTCGCGTCTAACACAAACTCACTGTTTTCACCGTCCTGTAACTCGGCACCTGAGAGGTGTAGACCGTGTTTGAAAAAGCAATAAGCTTGCGCTCCCAGCCTAGAGCATGAATCAGAGCACGATTCGCGTCTAACACAAACTCACTGTTTTCACCGTCCTGTAACTCGGCACCTGAGAGGTGTAGACCGTGTTTGAGAAAGCAATAAGCTTGCGCTCCCAGCCTAGAGCATGAATCAGAGCACGATTCGCGTCTAACACAAACTCACTGTTTTCACCGTCCTGTAACTCGGCACCTGAGAGGTGTAGACCGTGTTTGAGAAAGCAATAAGCTTGCGCTCCCAGCCTAGAGCATGAATCAGAGCACGATTCGCGTCTAACACAAACTCACTGTTTTCACCGTCCTGTACCTCGGCACCTGAGAGGTGTAGACCGTGTTTGAAAAAGCATTACGCTTGCGCTCCCAGCCTAGAGCATCAGTCCCAGCACGATTCGCGTCTAACACAAACTCACTGTTTTCACCGTCCTGTACCTCGGCACCTGAGAGGTGTAGACCGTGTTTGAAAAAGCAAAAAGCTTGCGCTCCCAGCCTAGAGCATGAATCAGAGCACGATTCGCGTCTAACACAAACTCACTGTTTTCACCGTCCTGTAACTCGGCACCTGAGAGGAGTAGACCGTGTTTGAAAAACCAATAAGCTTTAGCTCCCAGCCTAGAGCATGAATCAGAGCACGATTCGCGTCTAACACAAAGTCACTGTTTTCACCGTCCTGTAACTCGGCACCTGAGAGGAGTAGACCGTGTTTGAAGAAGCAATAAGCTTTAGCTCCCAGCCTAGAGCATGAATCAGAGCACGATTCGCGTCTAACACAAACTCACTGTTTTCACCGTCCTGTAACTCGGCACCTGAGAGGTGTAGACCGTGTTTGAAAAAGCAATAAGCTTGCGCTCCCAGCCTAGAGCATGAATCAGAGCACGATTCGCGTCTAACACAAACTCACTGTTTGAAAAAGCAAAAAGCTTGCGCTCCCAGCCTAGAGCATGAATCAGAGCACGATTCGCGTCTAACACAAACTCACTGTTTTCACCGTCCTGTAACTCGGCACCTGAGAGATGTAGACCGTGTTTGAAAAAGCAATAAGCTTGCGCTCCCAGCCTAGAGCATGAATCATAGCACGATTCGCGTCTAACACAAACTCACTGTTTTCACCGTCCTGTAACTCGGCACCTGAGAGGTGTAGACCGTGTTTGAAAAAGCAATAAGCTTGCGCTCCCAGCCTAGAGCATGAATCAGAGCACGATTCGCGTCTAACACAAACTCACTGTTTTCACCGTCCTGTACCTCGGCACCTGAGAGGTGTAGACCGTGTTTGAAAAAGCATTACGCTTGCGCTCCCAGCCTAGAGCATGAATCAGAGCACGATTCGCGTCTAACACAAACTCACTGTTTTCACCGTCCTGTAACTCGGCACCTGAGAGGAGTAGACCGTGTTTGAAAAACCAATAAGCTTTAGCTCCCAGCCTAGAGCATGAATCAGAGCACGATTCGCGTCTAACACAAACTCACTGTTTTCACCGTTCTGTAACTCGGCACCAGAGAGATGTAGACCGTGTTTGAAAAAGCAAAAAGCTTGCGCTCCCAGCCTAGAGCATGAATCAGAGCACGATTCGCGTCTAACACAAACTCACTGTTTTCACCGTCCTGTAACTCGGCACCTGAGAGGAGTAGACCGTGTTTGAAGAAGCAATAAGCTTTAGCTCCCAGCCTAGAGCATGAATCAGAGCACGATTCGCGTCTAACACAAACTCACTGTTTTCACCGTCCTGTAACTCGGCACCTGAGAGGTGTAGACCGTGTTTGAAAAAGCAATAAGCTTGCGCTCCCAGCCTAGAGCATGAATCAGAGCACGATTCGCGTCTAACACAAACTCACTGTTTTCACCGTCCTGTACCTCGGCACCTGAGAGGTGTAGACCGTGTTTGAAAAAGCAATAAGCTTGCGCTCCCAGCCTAGAGCATGAATCAGAGCACGATTCGCGTCTAACACAAACTCACTGTTTTCACCGTCCTGTAACTCGGCACCTGAGAGGAGTAGACCGTGTTTGAAAAACCAATAAGCTTTAGCTCCCAGCCTAGAGCATCAATCAGAGCACGATTCGCGTCTAACACAAACTCACTGTTTTCACCGTCCTGTAACTCGGCACCTGAGAGGTGTAGACCGTGTTTGAAAAAGCAATAAGCTTTAGCTCCCAGCCTAGAGCATGAATCAGAGCACGATTCGCGTCTAACACAAACTCACTGTTTTCACCGTCCTGTACCTCGGCACCTGAGAGGTGTAGACCGTGTTTGAAAAAGCATTACGCTTGCGCTCCCAGCCTAGAGCATGAATCCAAGCACGATTCGCGTCTAACATAAACTCACTGTTTTCACCGTCCTGTAACTAGGCACCTGAGAGGTGTAGACCGTGTTTGAAAAAGCAAAAAGCTTGCGCTCCCAGCCTAGAGCATGAATCAGAGCACGATTCGCGTCTAACACAAACTCACTGTTTTCACCGTCCTGTAACTCGGCACCTGAGAGATGTAGACCGTGTTTGAAAAAGCAATAAGCTTGCGCTCCCAGCCTAGAGCATGAATCATAGCACGATTCGCGTCTAACACAAACTCACTGTTTTCACCGTCCTGTAACTCGGCACCTGAGAGGTGTAGACCGTGTTTGAAAAAGCAATAAGCTTGCGCTCCCAGCCTAGAGCATGAATCAGAGCACGATTCGCGTCTAACACAAACTCACTGTTTTCACCGTCCTGTAACTCGGCACCTGAGAGGTGTAGACCGTGTTTGAGAAAGCAATAAGCTTGCGCTCCCAGCCTAGAGCATGAATCAGAGCACGATTCGCGTCTAACACAAACTCACTGTTTTCACCGTCCTGTACCTCGGCACCTGAGAGGTGTAGACCGTGTTTGAAAAAGCATTACGCTTGCGCTCCCAGCCTAGAGCATCAGTCCCAGCACGATTCGCGTCTAACACAAACTCACTGTTTTCACCGTCCTGTACCTCGGCACCTGAGAGGTGTAGACCGTGTTTGAAAAAGCAAAAAGCTTGCGCTCCCAGCCTAGAGCATGAATCAGAGCACGATTCGCGTCTAACACAAACTCACTGTTTTCACCGTCCTGTAACTCGGCACCTGAGAGGTGTAGACCGTGTTTGAGAAAGCAATAAGCTTGCGCTCCCAGCCTAGAGCATGAATCAGAGCACGATTCGCGTCTAACACAAACTCACTGTTTTCACCGTCCTGTACCTCGGCACCTGAGAGGTGTAGACCGTGTTTGAAAAAGCATTACGCTTGCGCTCCCAGCCTAGAGCATCAATACCAGCACGATTCGCGTCTAACACAAACTCACTGTTTTCACCGTCCTGTACCTCGGCACCTGAGAGGTGTAGACCGTGTTTGAAAAAGCAAAAAGCTTGCGCTCCCAGCCTAGAGCATGAATCAGAGCACGATTCGCGTCTAACACAAACTCACTGTTTTCACCGTCCTGTAACTCGGCACCTGAGAGATGTAGACCGTGTTTGAAAAAGCAATAAGCTTGCGCTCCCAGCCTAGAGCATGAATCATAGCACGATTCGCGTCTAACACAAACTCACTGTTTTCACCGTCCTGTAACTCGGCACCTGAGAGGTGTAGACCGTGTTTGAAAAAGCAATAAGCTTGCGCTCCCAGCCTAGAGCATGAATCAGAGCACGATTCGCGTCTAACACAAACTCACTGTTTTCACCGTCCTGTACCTCGGCACCTGAGAGGTGTAGACCGTGTTTGAAAAAGCATTACGCTTGCGCTCCCAGCCTAGAGCATGAATCAGAGCACGATTCGCGTCTAACACAAACTCACTGTTTTCACCGTCCTGTAACTCGGCACCTGAGAGGAGTAGACCGTGTTTGAAAAACCAATAAGCTTTAGCTCCCAGCCTAGAGCATGAATCAGAGCACGATTCGCGTCTAACACAAACTCACTGTTTTCACCGTTCTGTAACTCGGCACCAGAGAGATGTAGACCGTGTTTGAAAAAGCAAAAAGCTTGCGCTCCCAGCCTAGAGCATGAATCAGAGCACGATTCGCGTCTAACACAAACTCACTGTTTTCACCGTCCTGTAACTCGGCACCTGAGAGGAGTAGACCGTGTTTGAAGAAGCAATAAGCTTTAGCTCCCAGCCTAGAGCATGAATCAGAGCACGATTCGCGTCTAACACAAACTCACTGTTTTCACCGTCCTGTAACTCGGCACCTGAGAGGTGTAGACCGTGTTTGAAAAAGCAATAAGCTTGCGCTCCCAGCCTAGAGCATGAATCAGAGCACGATTCGCGTCTAACACAAACTCACTGTTTTCACCGTCCTGTACCTCGGCACCTGAGAGGTGTAGACCGTGTTTGAAAAAGCAATAAGCTTGCGCTCCCAGCCTAGAGCATGAATCAGAGCACGATTCGCGTCTAACACAAACTCACTGTTTTCACCGTCCTGTAACTCGGCACCTGAGAGGAGTAGACCGTGTTTGAAAAACCAATAAGCTTTAGCTCCCAGCCTAGAGCATCAATCAGAGCACGATTCGCGTCTAACACAAACTCACTGTTTTCACCGTCCTGTAACTCGGCACCTGAGAGGTGTAGACCGTGTTTGAAAAAGCAATAAGCTTTAGCTCCCAGCCTAGAGCATGAATCAGAGCACGATTCGCGTCTAACACAAACTCACTGTTTTCACCGTCCTGTACCTCGGCACCTGAGAGGTGTAGACCGTGTTTGAAAAAGCATTACGCTTGCGCTCCCAGCCTAGAGCATGAATCCAAGCACGATTCGCGTCTAACATAAACTCACTGTTTTCACCGTCCTGTAACTAGGCACCTGAGAGGTGTAGACCGTGTTTGAAAAAGCAAAAAGCTTGCGCTCCCAGCCTAGAGCATGAATCAGAGCACGATTCGCGTCTAACACAAACTCACTGTTTTCACCGTCCTGTAACTCGGCACCTGAGAGATGTAGACCGTGTTTGAAAAAGCAATAAGCTTGCGCTCCCAGCCTAGAGCATGAATCATAGCACGATTCGCGTCTAACACAAACTCACTGTTTTCACCGTCCTGTAACTCGGCACCTGAGAGGTGTAGACCGTGTTTGAAAAAGCAATAAGCTTGCGCTCCCAGCCTAGAGCATGAATCAGAGCACGATTCGCGTCTAACACAAACTCACTGTTTTCACCGTCCTGTAACTCGGCACCTGAGAGGTGTAGACCGTGTTTGAGAAAGCAATAAGCTTGCGCTCCCAGCCTAGAGCATGAATCAGAGCACGATTCGCGTCTAACACAAACTCACTGTTTTCACCGTCCTGTAACTCGGCACCTGAGAGGTGTAGACCGTGTTTGAGAAAGCAATAAGCTTGCGCTCCCAGCCTAGAGCATGAATCAGAGCACGATTCGCGTCTAACACAAACTCACTGTTTTCACCGTCCTGTACCTCGGCACCTGAGAGGTGTAGACCGTGTTTGAAAAAGCATTACGCTTGCGCTCCCAGCCTAGAGCATCAGTCCCAGCACGATTCGCGTCTAACACAAACTCACTGTTTTCACCGTCCTGTACCTCGGCACCTGAGAGGTGTAGACCGTGTTTGAAAAAGCAAAAAGCTTGCGCTCCCAGCCTAGAGCATGAATCAGAGCACGATTCGCGTCTAACACAAACTCACTGTTTTCACCGTCCTGTAACTCGGCACCTGAGAGGAGTAGACCGTGTTTGAAAAACCAATAAGCTTTAGCTCCCAGCCTAGAGCATGAATCAGAGCACGATTCGCGTCTAACACAAAGTCACTGTTTTCACCGTCCTGTAACTCGGCACCTGAGAGGAGTAGACCGTGTTTGAAGAAGCAATAAGCTTTAGCTCCCAGCCTAGAGCATGAATCAGAGCACGATTCGCGTCTAACACAAACTCACTGTTTTCACCGTCCTGTAACTCGGCACCTGAGAGGTGTAGACCGTGTTTGAAAAAGCAATAAGCTTGCGCTCCCAGCCTAGAGCATGAATCAGAGCACGATTCGCGTCTAACACAAACTCACTGTTTGAAAAAGCAAAAAGCTTGCGCTCCCAGCCTAGAGCATGAATCAGAGCACGATTCGCGTCTAACACAAACTCACTGTTTTCACCGTCCTGTAACTCGGCACCTGAGAGATGTAGACCGTGTTTGAAAAAGCAATAAGCTTGCGCTCCCAGCCTAGAGCATGAATCATAGCACGATTCGCGTCTAACACAAACTCACTGTTTTCACCGTCCTGTAACTCGGCACCTGAGAGGTGTAGACCGTGTTTGAAAAAGCAATAAGCTTGCGCTCCCAGCCTAGAGCATGAATCAGAGCACGATTCGCGTCTAACACAAACTCACTGTTTTCACCGTCCTGTACCTCGGCACCTGAGAGGTGTAGACCGTGTTTGAAAAAGCATTACGCTTGCGCTCCCAGCCTAGAGCATGAATCAGAGCACGATTCGCGTCTAACACAAACTCACTGTTTTCACCGTCCTGTAACTCGGCACCTGAGAGGAGTAGACCGTGTTTGAAAAACCAATAAGCTTTAGCTCCCAGCCTAGAGCATGAATCAGAGCACGATTCGCGTCTAACACAAACTCACTGTTTTCACCGTTCTGTAACTCGGCACCAGAGAGATGTAGACCGTGTTTGAAAAAGCAAAAAGCTTGCGCTCCCAGCCTAGAGCATGAATCAGAGCACGATTCGCGTCTAACACAAACTCACTGTTTTCACCGTCCTGTAACTCGGCACCTGAGAGGAGTAGACCGTGTTTGAAGAAGCAATAAGCTTTAGCTCCCAGCCTAGAGCATGAATCAGAGCACGATTCGCGTCTAACACAAACTCACTGTTTTCACCGTCCTGTAACTCGGCACCTGAGAGGTGTAGACCGTGTTTGAAAAAGCAATAAGCTTGCGCTCCCAGCCTAGAGCATGAATCAGAGCACGATTCGCGTCTAACACAAACTCACTGTTTTCACCGTCCTGTACCTCGGCACCTGAGAGGTGTAGACCGTGTTTGAAAAAGCAATAAGCTTGCGCTCCCAGCCTAGAGCATGAATCAGAGCACGATTCGCGTCTAACACAAACTCACTGTTTTCACCGTCCTGTAACTCGGCACCTGAGAGGAGTAGACCGTGTTTGAAAAACCAATAAGCTTTAGCTCCCAGCCTAGAGCATCAATCAGAGCACGATTCGCGTCTAACACAAACTCACTGTTTTCACCGTCCTGTAACTCGGCACCTGAGAGGTGTAGACCGTGTTTGAAAAAGCAATAAGCTTTAGCTCCCAGCCTAGAGCATGAATCAGAGCACGATTCGCGTCTAACACAAACTCACTGTTTTCACCGTCCTGTACCTCGGCACCTGAGAGGTGTAGACCGTGTTTGAAAAAGCATTACGCTTGCGCTCCCAGCCTAGAGCATGAATCCAAGCACGATTCGCGTCTAACATAAACTCACTGTTTTCACCGTCCTGTAACTAGGCACCTGAGAGGTGTAGACCGTGTTTGAAAAAGCAAAAAGCTTGCGCTCCCAGCCTAGAGCATGAATCAGAGCACGATTCGCGTCTAACACAAACTCACTGTTTTCACCGTCCTGTAACTCGGCACCTGAGAGATGTAGACCGTGTTTGAAAAAGCAATAAGCTTGCGCTCCCAGCCTAGAGCATGAATCATAGCACGATTCGCGTCTAACACAAACTCACTGTTTTCACCGTCCTGTAACTCGGCACCTGAGAGGTGTAGACCGTGTTTGAAAAAGCAATAAGCTTGCGCTCCCAGCCTAGAGCATGAATCAGAGCACGATTCGCGTCTAACACAAACTCACTGTTTTCACCGTCCTGTAACTCGGCACCTGAGAGGTGTAGACCGTGTTTGAGAAAGCAATAAGCTTGCGCTCCCAGCCTAGAGCATGAATCAGAGCACGATTCGCGTCTAACACAAACTCACTGTTTTCACCGTCCTGTAACTCGGCACCTGAGAGGTGTAGACCGTGTTTGAGAAAGCAATAAGCTTGCGCTCCCAGCCTAGAGCATGAATCAGAGCACGATTCGCGTCTAACACAAACTCACTGTTTTCACCGTCCTGTACCTCGGCACCTGAGAGGTGTAGACCGTGTTTGAAAAAGCATTACGCTTGCGCTCCCAGCCTAGAGCATCAGTCCCAGCACGATTCGCGTCTAACACAAACTCACTGTTTTCACCGTCCTGTACCTCGGCACCTGAGAGGTGTAGACCGTGTTTGAAAAAGCAAAAAGCTTGCGCTCCCAGCCTAGAGCATGAATCAGAGCACGATTCGCGTCTAACACAAACTCACTGTTTTCACCGTCCTGTAACTCGGCACCTGAGAGGTGTAGACCGTGTTTGAGAAAGCAATAAGCTTGCGCTCCCAGCCTAGAGCATGAATCAGAGCACGATTCGCGTCTAACACAAACTCACTGTTTTCACCGTCCTGTACCTCGGCACCTGAGAGGTGTAGACCGTGTTTGAAAAAGCATTACGCTTGCGCTCCCAGCCTAGAGCATCAATACCAGCACGATTCGCGTCTAACACAAACTCACTGTTTTCACCGTCCTGTACCTCGGCACCTGAGAGGTGTAGACCGTGTTTGAAAAAGCAAAAAGCTTGCGCTCCCAGCCTAGAGCATGAATCAGAGCACGATTCGCGTCTAACACAAACTCACTGTTTTCACCGTCCTGTAACTCGGCACCTGAGAGATGTAGACCGTGTTTGAAAAAGCAATAAGCTTGCGCTCCCAGCCTAGAGCATGAATCATAGCACGATTCGCGTCTAACACAAACTCACTGTTTTCACCGTCCTGTAACTCGGCACCTGAGAGGTGTAGACCGTGTTTGAAAAAGCAATAAGCTTGCGCTCCCTGCCTAGAGCATGAATCAGAGCACGATTCGCGTCTAACACAAACTCACTGTTTTCACCGTCCTGTACCTCGGCACCTGAGAGGTGTAGACCGTGTTTGAAAAAGCATTACGCTTGCGCTCCCAGCCTAGAGCATGAATCAGAGCACGATTCGCGTCTAACACAAACTCACTGTTTTCACCGTCCTGTAACTCGGCACCTGAGAGGAGTAGACCGTGTTTGAAAAACCAATAAGCTTTAGCTCCCAGCCTAGAGCATGAATCAGAGCACGATTCGCGTCTAACACAAACTCACTGTTTTCACCGTTCTGTAACTCGGCACCAGAGAGATGTAGACCGTGTTTGAAAAAGCAAAAAGCTTGCGCTCCCAGCCTAGAGCATGAATCAGAGCACGATTCGCGTCTAACACAAACTCACTGTTTTCACCGTCCTGTAACTCGGCACCTGAGAGGAGTAGACCGTGTTTGAAGAAGCAATAAGCTTTAGCTCCCAGCCTAGAGCATGAATCAGAGCACGATTCGCGTCTAACACAAACTCACTGTTTTCACCGTCCTGTACCTCGGCACCTGAGAGGTGTAGACCGTGTTTGAAAAAGCATTACGCTTGCGCTCCCAGCCTAGAGCATGAATCCAAGCACGATTCGCGTCTAACATAAACTCACTGTTTTCACCGTCCTGTAACTAGGCACCTGAGAGGTGTAGACCGTGTTTGAAAAAGCAAAAAGCTTGCGCTCCCAGCCTAGAGCATGAATCAGAGCACGATTCGCGTCTAACACAAACTCACTGTTTTCACCGTCCTGTACCTCGGCACCTGAGAGGTGTAGACCGTGTTTGAAAAAGCATTACGCTTGCGCTCCCAGCCTAGAGCATGAATCAGAGCACGATTCGCGTCTAACACAAACTCACTGTTTTCACCGTCCTGTAACTCGGCACCTGAGAGGAGTAGACCGTGTTTGAAAAACCAATAAGCTTTAGCTCCCAGCCTAGAGCATGAATCAGAGCACGATTCGCGTCTAACACAAACTCACTGTTTTCATCGTTCTGTAACTCGGCACCAGAGAGATGTAGACCGTGTTTGAAAAAGCAAAAAGCTTGCGCTCCCAGCCTAGAGCATGAATCAGAGCACGATTCGCGTCTAACACAAACTCACTGTTTTCACCGTCCTGTACCTCGGCACCTGAGAGGTGTAGACCGTGTTTGAAAAAGCATTACGCTTGCGCTCCCAGCCTAGAGCATCAGTCCCAGCACGATTCGCGTCTAACACAAACTCACTGTTTTCACCGTCCTGTACCTCGGCACCTGAGAGGTGTAGACCGTGTTTGAAAAAGCAAAAAGCTTGCGCTCCCAGCCTAGAGCATGAATCAGAGCACGATTCGCGTCTAACACAAACTCACTGTTTTCACCGTCCTGTAACTCGGCACCTGAGAGGTGTAGACCGTGTTTGAGAAAGCAATAAGCTTGCGCTCCCAGCCTAGAGCATGAATCAGAGCACGATTCGCGTCTAACACAAACTCACTGTTTTCACCGTCCTGTACCTCGGCACCTGAGAGGTGTAGACCGTGTTTGAAAAAGCATTACGCTTGCGCTCCCAGCCTAGAGCATCAATACCAGCACGATTCGCGTCTAACACAAACTCACTGTTTTCACCGTCCTGTACCTCGGCACCTGAGAGGTGTAGACCGTGTTTGAAAAAGCAAAAAGCTTGCGCTCCCAGCCTAGAGCATGAATCAGAGCACGATTCGCGTCTAACACAAACTCACTGTTTTCACCGTCCTGTAACTCGGCACCTGAGAGATGTAGACCGTGTTTGAAAAAGCAATAAGCTTGCGCTCCCAGCCTAGAGCATGAATCATAGCACGATTCGCGTCTAACACAAACTCACTGTTTTCACCGTCCTGTAACTCGGCACCTGAGAGGTGTAGACCGTGTTTGAAAAAGCAATAAGCTTGCGCTCCCAGCCTAGAGCATGAATCAGAGCACGATTCGCGTCTAACACAAACTCACTGTTTTCACCGTCCTGTACCTCGGCACCTGAGAGGTGTAGACCGTGTTTGAAAAAGCATTACGCTTGCGCTCCCAGCCTAGAGCATGAATCAGAGCACGATTCGCGTCTAACACAAACTCACTGTTTTCACCGTCCTGTAACTCGGCACCTGAGAGGAGTAGACCGTGTTTGAAAAACCAATAAGCTTTAGCTCCCAGCCTAGAGCATGAATCAGAGCACGATTCGCGTCTAACACAAACTCACTGTTTTCACCGTTCTGTAACTCGGCACCAGAGAGATGTAGACCGTGTTTGAAAAAGCAAAAAGCTTGCGCTCCCAGCCTAGAGCATGAATCAGAGCACGATTCGCGTCTAACACAAACTCACTGTTTTCACCGTCCTGTAACTCGGCACCTGAGAGGAGTAGACCGTGTTTGAAGAAGCAATAAGCTTTAGCTCCCAGCCTAGAGCATGAATCAGAGCACGATTCGCGTCTAACACAAACTCACTGTTTTCACCGTCCTGTAACTCGGCACCTGAGAGGTGTAGACCGTGTTTGAAAAAGCAATAAGCTTGCGCTCCCAGCCTAGAGCATGAATCAGAGCACGATTCGCGTCTAACACAAACTCACTGTTTTCACCGTCCTGTACCTCGGCACCTGAGAGGTGTAGACCGTGTTTGAAAAAGCAATAAGCTTGCGCTCCCAGCCTAGAGCATGAATCAGAGCACGATTCGCGTCTAACACAAACTCACTGTTTTCACCGTCCTGTAACTCGGCACCTGAGAGGAGTAGACCGTGTTTGAAAAACCAATAAGCTTTAGCTCCCAGCCTAGAGCATCAATCAGAGCACGATTCGCGTCTAACACAAACTCACTGTTTTCACCGTCCTGTAACTCGGCACCTGAGAGGTGTAGACCGTGTTTGAAAAAGCAATAAGCTTTAGCTCCCAGCCTAGAGCATGAATCAGAGCACGATTCGCGTCTAACACAAACTCACTGTTTTCACCGTCCTGTACCTCGGCACCTGAGAGGTGTAGACCGTGTTTGAAAAAGCATTACGCTTGCGCTCCCAGCCTAGAGCATGAATCCAAGCACGATTCGCGTCTAACATAAACTCACTGTTTTCACCGTCCTGTAACTAGGCACCTGAGAGGTGTAGACCGTGTTTGAAAAAGCAAAAAGCTTGCGCTCCCAGCCTAGAGCATGAATCAGAGCACGATTCGCGTCTAACACAAACTCACTGTTTTCACCGTCCTGTAACTCGGCACCTGAGAGATGTAGACCGTGTTTGAAAAAGCAATAAGCTTGCGCTCCCAGCCTAGAGCATGAATCATAGCACGATTCGCGTCTAACACAAACTCACTGTTTTCACCGTCCTGTAACTCGGCACCTGAGAGGTGTAGACCGTGTTTGAAAAAGCAATAAGCTTGCGCTCCCAGCCTAGAGCATGAATCAGAGCACGATTCGCGTCTAACACAAACTCACTGTTTTCACCGTCCTGTAACTCGGCACCTGAGAGGTGTAGACCGTGTTTGAGAAAGCAATAAGCTTGCGCTCCCAGCCTAGAGCATGAATCAGAGCACGATTCGCGTCTAACACAAACTCACTGTTTTCACCGTCCTGTAACTCGGCACCTGAGAGGTGTAGACCGTGTTTGAGAAAGCAATAAGCTTGCGCTCCCAGCCTAGAGCATGAATCAGAGCACGATTCGCGTCTAACACAAACTCACTGTTTTCACCGTCCTGTACCTCGGCACCTGAGAGGTGTAGACCGTGTTTGAAAAAGCATTACGCTTGCGCTCCCAGCCTAGAGCATCAGTCCCAGCACGATTCGCGTCTAACACAAACTCACTGTTTTCACCGTCCTGTACCTCGGCACCTGAGAGGTGTAGACCGTGTTTGAAAAAGCAAAAAGCTTGCGCTCCCAGCCTAGAGCATGAATCAGAGCACGATTCGCGTCTAACACAAACTCACTGTTTTCACCGTCCTGTAACTCGGCACCTGAGAGGAGTAGACCGTGTTTGAAAAACCAATAAGCTTTAGCTCCCAGCCTAGAGCATGAATCAGAGCACGATTCGCGTCTAACACAAAGTCACTGTTTTCACCGTCCTGTAACTCGGCACCTGAGAGGAGTAGACCGTGTTTGAAGAAGCAATAAGCTTTAGCTCCCAGCCTAGAGCATGAATCAGAGCACGATTCGCGTCTAACACAAACTCACTGTTTTCACCGTCCTGTAACTCGGCACCTGAGAGGTGTAGACCGTGTTTGAAAAAGCAATAAGCTTGCGCTCCCAGCCTAGAGCATGAATCAGAGCACGATTCGCGTCTAACACAAACTCACTGTTTGAAAAAGCAAAAAGCTTGCGCTCCCAGCCTAGAGCATGAATCAGAGCACGATTCGCGTCTAACACAAACTCACTGTTTTCACCGTCCTGTAACTCGGCACCTGAGAGATGTAGACCGTGTTTGAAAAAGCAATAAGCTTGCGCTCCCAGCCTAGAGCATGAATCATAGCACGATTCGCGTCTAACACAAACTCACTGTTTTCACCGTCCTGTAACTCGGCACCTGAGAGGTGTAGACCGTGTTTGAAAAAGCAATAAGCTTGCGCTCCCAGCCTAGAGCATGAATCAGAGCACGATTCGCGTCTAACACAAACTCACTGTTTTCACCGTCCTGTACCTCGGCACCTGAGAGGTGTAGACCGTGTTTGAAAAAGCATTACGCTTGCGCTCCCAGCCTAGAGCATGAATCAGAGCACGATTCGCGTCTAACACAAACTCACTGTTTTCACCGTCCTGTAACTCGGCACCTGAGAGGAGTAGACCGTGTTTGAAAAACCAATAAGCTTTAGCTCCCAGCCTAGAGCATGAATCAGAGCACGATTCGCGTCTAACACAAACTCACTGTTTTCACCGTTCTGTAACTCGGCACCAGAGAGATGTAGACCGTGTTTGAAAAAGCAAAAAGCTTGCGCTCCCAGCCTAGAGCATGAATCAGAGCACGATTCGCGTCTAACACAAACTCACTGTTTTCACCGTCCTGTAACTCGGCACCTGAGAGGAGTAGACCGTGTTTGAAGAAGCAATAAGCTTTAGCTCCCAGCCTAGAGCATGAATCAGAGCACGATTCGCGTCTAACACAAACTCACTGTTTTCACCGTCCTGTAACTCGGCACCTGAGAGGTGTAGACCGTGTTTGAAAAAGCAATAAGCTTGCGCTCCCAGCCTAGAGCATGAATCAGAGCACGATTCGCGTCTAACACAAACTCACTGTTTTCACCGTCCTGTACCTCGGCACCTGAGAGGTGTAGACCGTGTTTGAAAAAGCAATAAGCTTGCGCTCCCAGCCTAGAGCATGAATCAGAGCACGATTCGCGTCTAACACAAACTCACTGTTTTCACCGTCCTGTAACTCGGCACCTGAGAGGAGTAGACCGTGTTTGAAAAACCAATAAGCTTTAGCTCCCAGCCTAGAGCATCAATCAGAGCACGATTCGCGTCTAACACAAACTCACTGTTTTCACCGTCCTGTAACTCGGCACCTGAGAGGTGTAGACCGTGTTTGAAAAAGCAATAAGCTTTAGCTCCCAGCCTAGAGCATGAATCAGAGCACGATTCGCGTCTAACACAAACTCACTGTTTTCACCGTCCTGTACCTCGGCACCTGAGAGGTGTAGACCGTGTTTGAAAAAGCATTACGCTTGCGCTCCCAGCCTAGAGCATGAATCCAAGCACGATTCGCGTCTAACATAAACTCACTGTTTTCACCGTCCTGTAACTAGGCACCTGAGAGGTGTAGACCGTGTTTGAAAAAGCAAAAAGCTTGCGCTCCCAGCCTAGAGCATGAATCAGAGCACGATTCGCGTCTAACACAAACTCACTGTTTTCACCGTCCTGTAACTCGGCACCTGAGAGATGTAGACCGTGTTTGAAAAAGCAATAAGCTTGCGCTCCCAGCCTAGAGCATGAATCATAGCACGATTCGCGTCTAACACAAACTCACTGTTTTCACCGTCCTGTAACTCGGCACCTGAGAGGTGTAGACCGTGTTTGAAAAAGCAATAAGCTTGCGCTCCCAGCCTAGAGCATGAATCAGAGCACGATTCGCGTCTAACACAAACTCACTGTTTTCACCGTCCTGTAACTCGGCACCTGAGAGGTGTAGACCGTGTTTGAGAAAGCAATAAGCTTGCGCTCCCAGCCTAGAGCATGAATCAGAGCACGATTCGCGTCTAACACAAACTCACTGTTTTCACCGTCCTGTAACTCGGCACCTGAGAGGTGTAGACCGTGTTTGAGAAAGCAATAAGCTTGCGCTCCCAGCCTAGAGCATGAATCAGAGCACGATTCGCGTCTAACACAAACTCACTGTTTTCACCGTCCTGTACCTCGGCACCTGAGAGGTGTAGACCGTGTTTGAAAAAGCATTACGCTTGCGCTCCCAGCCTAGAGCATCAGTCCCAGCACGATTCGCGTCTAACACAAACTCACTGTTTTCACCGTCCTGTACCTCGGCACCTGAGAGGTGTAGACCGTGTTTGAAAAAGCAAAAAGCTTGCGCTCCCAGCCTAGAGCATGAATCAGAGCACGATTCGCGTCTAACACAAACTCACTGTTTTCACCGTCCTGTAACTCGGCACCTGAGAGGTGTAGACCGTGTTTGAGAAAGCAATAAGCTTGCGCTCCCAGCCTAGAGCATGAATCAGAGCACGATTCGCGTCTAACACAAACTCACTGTTTTCACCGTCCTGTACCTCGGCACCTGAGAGGTGTAGACCGTGTTTGAAAAAGCATTACGCTTGCGCTCCCAGCCTAGAGCATCAATACCAGCACGATTCGCGTCTAACACAAACTCACTGTTTTCACCGTCCTGTACCTCGGCACCTGAGAGGTGTAGACCGTGTTTGAAAAAGCAAAAAGCTTGCGCTCCCAGCCTAGAGCATGAATCAGAGCACGATTCGCGTCTAACACAAACTCACTGTTTTCACCGTCCTGTAACTCGGCACCTGAGAGATGTAGACCGTGTTTGAAAAAGCAATAAGCTTGCGCTCCCAGCCTAGAGCATGAATCATAGCACGATTCGCGTCTAACACAAACTCACTGTTTTCACCGTCCTGTAACTCGGCACCTGAGAGGTGTAGACCGTGTTTGAAAAAGCAATAAGCTTGCGCTCCCTGCCTAGAGCATGAATCAGAGCACGATTCGCGTCTAACACAAACTCACTGTTTTCACCGTCCTGTACCTCGGCACCTGAGAGGTGTAGACCGTGTTTGAAAAAGCATTACGCTTGCGCTCCCAGCCTAGAGCATGAATCAGAGCACGATTCGCGTCTAACACAAACTCACTGTTTTCACCGTCCTGTAACTCGGCACCTGAGAGGAGTAGACCGTGTTTGAAAAACCAATAAGCTTTAGCTCCCAGCCTAGAGCATGAATCAGAGCACGATTCGCGTCTAACACAAACTCACTGTTTTCACCGTTCTGTAACTCGGCACCAGAGAGATGTAGACCGTGTTTGAAAAAGCAAAAAGCTTGCGCTCCCAGCCTAGAGCATGAATCAGAGCACGATTCGCGTCTAACACAAACTCACTGTTTTCACCGTCCTGTAACTCGGCACCTGAGAGGAGTAGACCGTGTTTGAAGAAGCAATAAGCTTTAGCTCCCAGCCTAGAGCATGAATCAGAGCACGATTCGCGTCTAACACAAACTCACTGTTTTCACCGTCCTGTACCTCGGCACCTGAGAGGTGTAGACCGTGTTTGAAAAAGCATTACGCTTGCGCTCCCAGCCTAGAGCATGAATCCAAGCACGATTCGCGTCTAACATAAACTCACTGTTTTCACCGTCCTGTAACTAGGCACCTGAGAGGTGTAGACCGTGTTTGAAAAAGCAAAAAGCTTGCGCTCCCAGCCTAGAGCATGAATCAGAGCACGATTCGCGTCTAACACAAACTCACTGTTTTCACCGTCCTGTACCTCGGCACCTGAGAGGTGTAGACCGTGTTTGAAAAAGCATTACGCTTGCGCTCCCAGCCTAGAGCATGAATCAGAGCACGATTCGCGTCTAACACAAACTCACTGTTTTCACCGTCCTGTAACTCGGCACCTGAGAGGAGTAGACCGTGTTTGAAAAACCAATAAGCTTTAGCTCCCAGCCTAGAGCATGAATCAGAGCACGATTCGCGTCTAACACAAACTCACTGTTTTCATCGTTCTGTAACTCGGCACCAGAGAGATGTAGACCGTGTTTGAAAAAGCAAAAAGCTTGCGCTCCCAGCCTAGAGCATGAATCAGAGCACGATTCGCGTCTAACACAAACTCACTGTTTTCACCGTCCTGTAACTCGGCACCTGAGAGGAGTAGACCGTGTTTGAAGAAGCAATAAGCTTTAGCTCCCAGCCTAGAGCATGAATCAGAGCACGATTCGCGTCTAACACAAACTCACTGTTTTCACCGTCCTGTAACTCGGCACCTGAGAGGTGTAGACCGTGTTTGAAAAAGCAATAAGCTTGCGCTCCCAGCCTAGAGCATGAATCAGAGCACGATTCGCGTCTAACACAAACTCACTGTTTTCACCGTCCTGTAACTCGGCACCTGAGAGGAGTAGACCGTGTTTGAAAAACCAATAAGCTTTAGCTCCCAGCCTAGAGCATCAATCAGAGCACGATTCGCGTCTAACACAAACTCACTGTTTTCACCGTCCTGTAACTCGGCACCTGAGAGGTGTAGACCGTGTTTGAAAAAGCAATAAGCTTTAGCTCCCAGCCTAGAGCATGAATCAGAGCACGATTCGCGTCTAACACAAACTCACTGTTTTCACCGTCCTGTACCTCGGCACCTGAGAGGTGTAGACCGTGTTTGAAAAAGCATTACGCTTGCGCTCCCAGCCTAGAGCATGAATCCAAGCACGATTCGCGTCTAACATAAACTCACTGTTTTCACCGTCCTGTAACTAGGCACCTGAGAGGTGTAGACCGTGTTTGAAAAAGCAAAAAGCTTGCGCTCCCAGCCTAGAGCATGAATCAGAGCACGATTCGCGTCTAACACAAACTCACTGTTTTCACCGTCCTGTACCTCGGCACCTGAGAGGTGTAGACCGTGTTTGAAAAAGCATTACGCTTGCGCTCCCAGCCTAGAGCATGAATCAGAGCACGATTCGCGTCTAACACAAACTCACTGTTTTCACCGTCCTGTAACTCGGCACCTGAGAGGAGTAGACCGTGTTTGAAAAACCAATAAGCTTTAGCTCCCAGCCTAGAGCATGAATCAGAGCACGATTCGCGTCTAACACAAACTCACTGTTTTCATCGTTCTGTAACTCGGCACCAGAGAGATGTAGACCGTGTTTGAAAAAGCAAAAAGCTTGCGCTCCCAGCCTAGAGCATGAATCAGAGCACGATTCGCGTCTAACACAAACTCACTGTTTTCACCGTCCTGTAACTCGGCACCTGAGAGGAGTAGACCGTGTTTGAAGAAGCAATAAGCTTTAGCTCCCAGCCTAGAGCATGAATCAGAGCACGATTCGCGTCTAACACAAACTCACTGTTTTCACCGTCCTGTAACTCGGCACCTGAGAGGTGTAGACCGTGTTTGAAAAAGCAATAAGCTTTAGCTCCCAGCCTAGAGCATGAATCAGAGCACGATTCGCGTCTAACACAAACTCACTGTTTTCACCGTCCTGTAACTCGGCACCTGAGAGATGGAGAAGTTTGAAAAAGCAATAAGCTTGCGCTCCCAGCCTAGAGCATGAATCAGAGCACGATTCGCGTCTAACACAAACTCACTGTTTTCACCGTCCTGTAACTCGGCACCTGAGAGATGTCGACCGTGTTTGAAAAAGCAATAAGCTTGCGCTCCCAGCCTAGAGCATGAATCATAGCACGATTCGCGTCTAACACAAACTCACTGTTTTCACCGTCCTGTAACTCGGCACCTGAAAGATGTAGACCGTGTTTGAAAAAGCAATAAGCTTGCGCTCCCAGCCTAGAGCATGAATCATAGCACGATTCGCGTCTAACACAAACTCACTGTATTCACCGTCCTGTAACTCGGCACCTGAGAGGTGTAGACCGTGTTTGAGAAAGCAGTAAGCTTGCGCTCCCAGCCTAGAGCATGAATCAGAGCACGATTCGCGTCTAACACAAACTCACTGTTTTCACCGTCCTGTACCTCGGCACCTGAGAGGTGTAGACCGTGTTTGAAAAAGCATTACGCTTGCGCTTCCAGCCTAGAGCATCAATACCAGCACGATTCGCGTCTAACACAAACTCACTGTTTTCACCGTCCTGTACCTCGGCACCTGAGAGGTGTAGACCGTGTTTGAAAAAGCAAAAAGCTTGCGCTCCCAGCCTAGAGCATGAATCAGAGCACGATTCGCGTCTAACACAAACTCACTGTTTTCACCGTCCTGTAACTCGGCACCTGAGAGATGTAGACCGTGTTTGAAAAAGCAATAAGCTTGCGCTCCCAGCCTAGAGCATGAATCAGAGCACGATTCGCGTCTAACACAAACTCACTGTTTTCACCGTCCTGTACCTCGGCACCTGAGAGGTGTAGACCGTGTTTGAAAAAGCATTACGCTTGCGCTCCCAGCCTAGAGCATGAATCAGAGAACGATTCGCGTCTAACACAAACTCACTGTTTTCACCGTCCTGTAACTCGGCACCTGAGAGATGGAGAAGTTTGAAAAAGCAATAAGCTTGCGCTCCCAGCCTAGAGCATGAATCAGAGCACGATTCGCGTCTAACACAAACTCACTGTTTTCACCGTCCTGTAACTCGGCACCTGAGAGATGTCGACCGTGTTTGAAAAAGCAATAAGCTTGCGCTCCCAGCCTAGAGCATGAATCATAGCACGATTCGCGTCTAACACAAACTCACTGTTTTCACCGTCCTGTAACTCGGCACCTGAAAGATGTAGACCGTGTTTGAAAAAGCAATAAGCTTGCGCTCCCAGCCTAGAGCATGAATCATAGCACGATTCGCGTCTAACACAAACTCACTGTATTCACCGTCCTGTAACTCGGCACCTGAGAGGTGTAGACCGTGTTTGAGAAAGCAGTAAGCTTGCGCTCCCAGCCTAGAGCATGAATCAGAGCACGATTCGCGTCTAACACAAACTCACTGTTTTCACCGTCCTGTACCTCGGCACCTGAGAGGTGTAGACCGTGTTTGAAAAAGCATTACGCTTGCGCTTCCAGCCTAGAGCATCAATACCAGCACGATTCGCGTCTAACACAAACTCACTGTTTTCACCGTCCTGTACCTCGGCACCTGAGAGGTGTAGACCGTGTTTGAAAAAGCAAAAAGCTTGCGCTCCCAGCCTAGAGCATGAATCAGAGCACGATTCGCGTCTAACACAAACTCACTGTTTTCACCGTCCTGTAACTCGGCACCTGAGAGATGTAGACCGTGTTTGAAAAAGCAATAAGCTTGCGCTCCCAGCCTAGAGCATGAATCAGAGCACGATTCGCGTCTAACACAAACTCACTGTTTTCACCGTCCTGTACCTCGGCACCTGAGAGGTGTAGACCGTGTTTGAAAAAGCATTACGCTTGCGCTCCCAGCCTAGAGCATGAATCAGAGAACGATTCGCGTCTAACACAAACTCACTGTTTTCACCGTTCTGTAACTCGGCACCAGAGAGATGTAGACCGTGTTTGAAAAAGCAAAAAGCTTGCGCTCCCAGCCTAGAGCATGAATCAGAGCACGATTCGCGTCTAACACAAACTCACTGTTTTCACCGTCCTGTAACTCGGCACCTGAGAGGAGTAGACCGTGTTTGAAGAAGCAATAAGCTTTAGCTCCCAGCCTAGAGCATGAATCAGAGCACGATTCGCGTCTAACACAAACTCACTGTTTTCACCGTCCTGTAACTCGGCACCTGAGAGGTGTAGACCGTGTTTGAAAAAGCAATAAGCTTGCGCTCCCAGCCTAGAGCATGAATCAGAGCACGATTCGCGTCTAACACAAACTCACTGTTTTCACCGTCCTGTAACTCGGCACCTGAGAGGAGTAGACCGTGTTTGAAAAACCAATAAGCTTTAGCTCCCAGCCTAGAGCATCAATCAGAGCACGATTCGCGTCTAACACAAACTCACTGTTTTCACCGTCCTGTAACTCGGCACCTGAGAGGTGTAGACCGTGTTTGAAAAAGCAATAAGCTTTAGCTCCCAGCCTAGAGCATGAATCAGAGCACGATTCGCGTCTAACACAAACTCACTGTTTTCACCGTCCTGTACCTCGGCACCTGAGAGGTGTAGACCGTGTTTGAAAAAGCATTACGCTTGCGCTCCCAGCCTAGAGCATGAATCCAAGCACGATTCGCGTCTAACATAAACTCACTGTTT